>NW_023310708.1:0-1057 GCF_011077185.1 Oxyura jamaicensis | reverse complement strand
CATTAACCTCATCATCCACTTCCCAAAGACCTCCACCATGCACACAGCACATCTCATCTGCAAGGCCACTCCTAGCCCTAACTTCAGCTCTTTGTCCCCTTGGGGCAGGGTAGGGATTGTGAGGTCCTGCAGCAGTCACATGGCATTGGAAGAGGGACGTGAGGTGACAGGTATGGGATCAGATAAAAGGCCACATGGAGGAGCTGGCTGGGAACGCGGTGATGGGATCGGGTGTGCCTCAGGATCTGCTGGGCCTGCAGGAGGCACATGGCTGTGAAGGAGGCTGGGAGGCCACTTCTGTCTCTGGAGGTGACGGCCCAGCAACAGGAATGTGGCCCAGATAGGGACCGTAAAGGGCAGAAGCATGCACATGGCATTGGAGATGATGGCGAGGTACTTTCTGTTCTGGTCAGGTGACAGACCACAGGAAGGCTGATGGGATGGGAGTCATGACTGAGGTAGAGTTTGTGAGACCATAGAATCATAGAATGGCTCCTGTTGGACAAGACCTTCAAGATCACCTAGTTCTAACCCCCCAGCCAGAAGCACGGATGCCCCCCATGAGATCAGGTTGCCCAGGGCCTCACCTAACCTGCTCTTGAACAGCTCCAGGGGTGGGGCACCTCTGAGGTCTCTCGGCAACCTGTTCCAGTGCCTCACCTCCCTCGGAGTGAAGAATTTCCTCCTAACCACTAATCTACAATTCACCTCTTTTACCTTAAAACCATCCTCCCTTGTCCTGTCATTATCTGATTCAGCAAAGAGTCACTCTCCATATTTTTTATAAGCCCTCTTGAAGTACTGAAAGGCCACATGGAGGTCACCCCAGAGCCTTCTCTTCTCCATGCTGAACAGCCCCAGCTTTCTCAGCCTTTCTTCAGAGGAGACATTCTCCATCCCCTTGGTCATCTTCTTGGCCCTCCTCTGGACCCATTCTAACAGATCCACATCCTTCTTGTTCTGGGAGCCCCAGATCTGGACACAGGACTCCAAGTGGGGCCTCACAAGGGCAGAGTAGAAGGCGACAATCACCTGCCTCCATCTGCTGGCCACTCCT
>NW_023310707.1:0-2819 GCF_011077185.1 Oxyura jamaicensis | reverse complement strand
AAGAAAATCTGAAGTATTACACTCAGCTCAGATCCAGTGTGACACCACCCACATAGGGGTGTGTAGCTCCTCATTTAGGAGAGCTTCAGGATGTGAAATGTGTTCATTTGATTCTTGTCAGTATGGAACAATGCTAGGGCCGCATGATGAAATATAACCTTCTATCTAAGAAAAACAGAGTGATTAGTGTACATAGTTCTTGTATCATGCTAAGGAAGGGTCCAGCAATTTGTGTAAACAGAGGGTTTGAAGGGCGAACATTGAGACTCGAGTCTGGGAGATAAGACGACCAAGGAGTTTTTAGGAAACTGCAGACTTTTGCATGGGATGCTGCCCAAGCCTCTGATATCCGGTAAAGAGATCCAGCAAATAAGGAGAAAGGGGGAGTTGAAGGACGACCGAAGGACAAAGCCTGGGAGGAAGACTACGAGCCTTCAGCACAAGAGACCCCCAGAAAGACCACCAGAGACTGATACACATGCGTCCAGAGAGGGTTTGGATTCCAGGAACTAATGATAATAACCCTGCCTTTTCTGGGAACAGTGATGAATATGTATTAGTCTAGGAGCATAAAAATCAACCTCCTGCTGTAACAGGTGTGCGTCCTGGTAGAGCAGAGACTCCCGGTGCACCCAGCGCTGTTTGCTTGCCTCTATTCGCTTAATAAATTACAAACATTGATTAGAAATCCTATTTGGGACTCAGTCATTTATCACAAGGCCACTGCTCAGAGAGGTTCTGCCAAGGTGGGGTTCAGGGCCTAAAGCACCTGCCTTTTGTTGAGAGGCTGAGGGAGCTGGGTTTTTCTGGCCCAGTAGTGTGGAGACTCCAGAGCAAAAGTAGCCTGAGACTGCCTGAAGGGTGGTTTTGTAGATGCTGTAGCTTTTCTCTCTAGGGTAAAACGGCATGAGAGAGAAATATCGCCACAAAGTTGGCTTTAGGATGTTGAGACTGGACATGAAGAGAAAGAAAACCCCATGTCCTGTCCCAGGAAGAGCCCTAAGTAATGTGTGAAGGGAAAGGATCTCCCTCTCAAGGGACCACGGGTCAAGGCTTGGGCCTTGTGCTTGGTGAAACACATCCAGTTTTCCTACACGTCAGTGTCACCTTCACTTTGCCTCTGTCTACTTGTCCTCATTGCCTGCAATGTTCTACTCTAATGAGCTCCAAGGGAGGCTATGTCAGTGCTGGCCCTCAGGGGGACACTGCAGGAAACTTGCATCTGACTTGGACTCCTTCAGAGATGACTTCAATTGTATTTCAGTGCCTGAGATTCATTGGCATCACCAAAGCCCCCAGAGGAGTGATGAAAATGCCTTGGGCTGGGCCTCTGCTGCTGAGCTGGGCCAGAGAGAGCTCCTGGGCCAGAGAGAACTCTTGGCAAGAGGGCCCTGGTGCAGAGAGACAGCTCTGCCGGGAGCAGCTCCTCTGCACAGCGCAGCAGCGCTGGGGGCTCTGAGTGCAGCAGACACACGGAGAGGAGAGAGAGAGAGGGGTTGAAGGCAGTTGGGAGTGGGAGGATGCTGAGAGCTACCTGCAGGAGAAATCTGCACAGCCCTTGACAAGGTAAGTCTCTGGCTGCAGGGCCATGTAGCTGCACGTCCTGAAAGGGTCTCCTCCTGGGTCTTGTTTCTGGGAGGGCAGTGGGCAATGCAGTAGGCTTTGGGAGTCCTGCGGGATTGCACTGCAAGGTGAGGAAGTCTGGCAGAAGTCCCTTGGAGTGCACTAAACCAGGTGCCCCTGGTCAGCCCAGAACACCCTGCCCTGGCTGGCCATGCCAGACTCTCTGTCAGCTGCCCCATAGCTCCTGTAGCCCTGGAGGTGCCCCTGTTGGTGGCAGGGTGCTGCAGGGCAGTGCTGAGCACAACTGCGTGGGATGGGGTCTGTGAGCACAGGCAGGGAGAAAGAAGAGTTTGGCCAAGAACAGCAGGAGCAGAGTGGCCAAGGCTCCTCCAGACACTGCATGGGGTGCAGCTGGGATGCTGGGACACCCCAGCCTGTGGCTATTCAGCTCTTCCTGGGGGGTGTCCTTCCAGGCTGGAGGCTGCTCTCCAACAGCATGCAGCTCGCTCATGGCATCCTTGTGTTAGTCAGGTGCCCCAAGGAGAAGACACCTCTGTGCTAAAGTCATGTCCGTGTTGCTGGATGGCTGTCTGTGGCCAGCTGGAGTGAGGCCTCTGCAGCCCTGGTGAAGAGGGAAAAGCTGAGATCCTGCTCATGCATCTGGAGACAAGGTGAGGCTTCTGTCCATCTGCACTTGGACTGGGGCTTCTCTGTTTTAAGCTGTCTCAACTTATTGGGAAACACAAGAGTGTGATTGTTGTATAAGCACAAGAGAATCTGCCTTGCTCTGTGCTGGGGTTGGAGGTGTTCTTTGCAACAACCCTGCAAAGTGTATGGATCTCGTAAGTGGACTGAACTTGAGTTTCCCCCATGTTCCTGCTTCCCGACTGCTTCACAACAGGAAGGACTCCTCTGGAGCCCACAGCAATCCCTGCTCCCAGTGCCAGTCTCAGACAGCATCAGCCAGGACTCAAGCGATAGAGCTGCAGAAAGTTCTCCTGCAAAGAGAGAGGCTTGGGATGAGAGTGCTCTAAGACATGTAATAGGTTTTCCTCAGAGAAGTCTATTCTAAGTTTTCCTGCCTTCTCCTTTTCAAAAGACAACTGTGTCCAAAGTCAGCAAATGCCCAACAGCAGCTCTGTGAGCGAGTTCCTCCTGCTGGCATTCGCAGACACCCGGGAGCTGCAGCTCCTGCACTTTGCGCTCTTCCTGGGCATCTACCTGGCTGCCCTCCTGGGCAACGGCCTCATCCTCAC
>NW_023310706.1:0-1485 GCF_011077185.1 Oxyura jamaicensis | reverse complement strand
AGTGTAGCGGGCCTCAGATCCTCTGTATCCCCGACTCCAAAACCCTAAGGGTCGACCTCGAGTTTCCCCAGGTTCTTTCTGCCAGAGGCTCCAGGTGGGGCCATTCTCCCCGGCTGCGGTGTAGAGCACATTCTTTACATCTGGTCCCGTTCGGACTGGCCCAAGGGCTACTGCATGAACTATTTCCTGCTTAATTTGTTCAAAAGCTTGTCGTTGCTCAGGGCCCCATTCAAAATCATTCTTCTTACGGGTTACTCGGTAGAGCGGGTTTACAATCAGACTGTAATTTGGAATGTGCATTCTCCAAAACCCCACGACACCTAGGAAAGTTTGTGTTTCCTTTTTGCTAGTTGGTGGAGACATAGCTGTTATTTTGTTGATCACATCCATTGGGATTTGACGACGTCCATCTTGCCATTTTATTCCTAAAAACTGGATCTCTCGTGCAGGTCCTTTAACTTTACTTTGTTTTATGGCAAAACCGGCCTTCAGAAGGATTTGGATTATTTTCTTCCCTTTCTCAAAAACTTCCTTTGCTGTGTTACCCCACACAATGATGTCATCGATGTACTGCAGGTGTTCAGGAGCTTCCCCCTGCTCCAGCGCAGACTGGATCAGTCCATGGCAAATTGTAGGGCTATGTTTCCAATCCTGGGGCAGCCGATTCCAGGTGTATTGGACTCCCCTCCAAGTAAAAGCAAACTGTGGCCTGCACTCTGCTGCTAGAGGGATGGAGAAAAATGCATTAGCGATATCAATTGTGGCGTACCACTTGGCTGCCTTTGATTCCAGTTCGTACTGAAGTTCTAGCATGTCCGGCACTGCAGCACTCAGTGGTGGTGTGACCCCATTCAGGCCACGATAGTCCACTGTTAGTCTCCACTCACCATTAGACTTTCGCACTGGCCAGATGGGACTGTTAAAAGGTGAATGAGTCTTGCTGATCACTCCTTGGCTCTCCAGTTGACGAATTAGCTCATGGATGGGAATCAGGGAGTCTCGGTCGGTGCGATATTGCCGCCGGTGCACAGTTGTAGTAGCAATTGGCACTTGTTGTTCTTCGACCCTCAGCAATCCCACAACAAAAGGGTCCTCTAAGAGACCGGGCAAGGTAGAGAACTGTTCAAAGTCCTCTGTCTCTAAGACAGCTATGCTGGAAGCCCACCTGTACCCTTTTGGGTCCCTGAAATATCCTCTCCTGAGGTAGTCTATGCCAAGGATGCACGGAGCAGCAATCTCTCCTCCTTCTTCCACTCCGGATACTCCTATTTGAAGTGGCCGGCCTGGCCACACTTAAAACATCTTCTCAAAGCCTGTCCCTGCTAGGATTTAGGCTGCAACACAGCTAGCTTTCCTTATCTGCCATTCCTTCATCTCACTTCCTCTCCTTTCCATCCTGGGCCCGACTCCTCCCAAAGTCCCTCTATCTCCAACCCTTTGCCTCACTACCCAGAATCACAGAATCACAGAATCATCTAGGTTGGA
>NW_023310705.1:0-4434 GCF_011077185.1 Oxyura jamaicensis | reverse complement strand
TCTTTTAAAGACCTCCAGGGATGGTGACTCAACCACTTCCCTGGGCAGCCTATTCCAGTGACTAACAACCCATTCAGTTCCTAATATCCAACCTAAACCTCCCCTGGCACAACTTTAGCCTATTCCCCCTCATCCTGTCACCAGGCACCTGGGAGAATAGACCAACTGCCACCTCGCCAACAGCCTCCTTTCAGGTACCTGTAGAGTGCAATAAGGTTGCCCCTAAGCCTCCTCTTCTCCAGGCTAAACAGTCCCAGCTCCCTCAGCCGCTCCTCGTAAGACTTGTTCTCCAGACCCTTCACCAGCTTCGTAGCCCTTCTCTGGACTTGCTCAAGCACCTCCATGTCCTTCTTGTAGCGAGGGGCCCAAAATTGAATGCAGTACTCGAGGTGCAGCCTCACCAGAGCCAAGTACAGGGGGACAATCACTTCCCTGGACCTGCTGGCCACGCTGTTTCTTATGCAAGCCAGGATGCTGCTGGCCTTCTTGGCCGCCTGAGCACACTGCTGGCTCATATTCAGCCGACTGTCAACCACTACTCCCAGGTCCTTCTCTGCCAGGCAGCTTTCTAACCACTCATCTCCCAGCCTGTAGCTCTGTTTGGGGTTGTTTTGGCCCAGGTGCAGGACCCGGCACTTGGCCTTGTTGAACTTCATACCGTTGGCCTCAGCCCATCAGTCAAGCCTATCGAGATCTTTTTGCAAAGTCTTCCTACCCTCAAGCAGATCGACACGCGCACCTAACTTGGTGTATGCAAACTTGCTGAGGGTGCACTCGATCCCCTCTTCCAGATCATCGATAAAGATGTTAAAGAGGACTGGTCCCAGTACCGAGCCCTGGGGGACTCCACTAGTGACCAGCCTCCAACTGGATTTGACTCCATTCACCACAGCTCTCTGGGCCCGGCCATCCAGCCAGCTCTTAACCCAATGAAGTGTGTGCCAGTCCAAGCCATGAGCAGCCAGTTTCCTGAGGAGAATGTTGTGGGGGACGGTGTCAAATGCCTTACTGAAGTCAAGGTAGACCACGTCCACAGCCTTTCCCTCATCCACTAAGAGTGTCACCTTGTCATAGAAGGAGATCAGGTTCGTCAAGCAGGACCTGCCCTTCATAAACCCATGCTGACTAGGCCTGATTGCCTGCTTGCCCTGCAACTGCCGCATGATGACACCCAAGATAATCTGCTCCATGAGCTTCCCTGGCACTGATGTTAAACTAACAGGCCTATAGTTCCCCGGGTCTACCCTTCTTGTAGATGGGCATCGCGTTTGCTAGCCGCCAGTCAAGTGGGACCTCGCTTGATAGCCAGGACTGCCGATAAATGATGGAAAGCGGCTTGGCCAGCTCCTCCGCCAGTTCCCTCAGTACCCTCGGGTGAATCCCATCCGGCCCCATTGACTTGTGTACATCCAAATGCTGTAGCAGGTTGCCAACCATTTCCTTGTGGATTGTGGGGGCCACATTCTGCTCCCCATCCCCTTCCACCAGCTCAGGGTACTGGGCATCCAGAGAACAACTGGTTTTGCTGTTAAAGACTGAGGCAAAGAAGGCGTTAAGCACCTCAGCTTTTTCCTCATCTCTGGTTACTAAGTTTCCCTCCACATCCAGTAAAGGGTGGAGATTCTCCTTAGTCCTCCTTTTTGTACTGATGTATTTATAAAAACATTTTTTGTTGTCTTTAACAGCAGTAGCCAGATGAGCTCCAGATGAGCTTTGGCCTTTCTGATTTTGTCCCTGCACCACCTCGCAGCATCCTTGTAGTCCCCCTGAGTGGGCCGCCCTCTTTTCCAAAGATTATAAACCCTCTTTTTTCTCCTAAGCTCGAGCCACAGCTCTCTGCTCAGCCAGGCCGGTCTTCTTCCGTGCCAGCTCGTCTTTGGGCACGTGGGGACAGACTGTTCCTGAGACATTAAGATTTCTTTCTTGAAGAATGCCCAGCCCTCCTGGGCTCCTCTGTCTTTCAGAACCGCCTCCCAAGGGACTCTGCCAACCAGTGTCTTGAACAGCTCAAAGTCAGCCCTCCGGAAGTCCAAGACAGTGGTTTTACTGATCCCCTTCCTGACTTTGCCAAGTATCAAGAACTACCACCATTTTGTGGTCACTCTGCCCAAGACAGCCCCCGACCAGCACGTCTCCCACCAGTCCTTCTCTGTTAGTGAACAGAAGGTAGGCTCGCCAACCAGCTGCGTCAGGAAGTTATCTTCCACGCTCTCCAGAAACCTCCTGGACTGCTTTCTCTGGGCTGTGTTGTGTTTCCAGGATATGTCTGGGAAGTTAAAGTCCCCCACAAGAACAAGCGCTGACGATTTCAATACTTCCGCCAGCTGCCTGTAGAACTCCTCATCTGTCCCCTCATCCTGGTTTGGCGGTCTATAACAGACCCCCATCAGGATGCTTGCCTTGTTGGCCTTTCTGCTGATCCCAACCCATAGCAACTCCACCTTGTCATTCCCAGCCTCAAGGTCGATGACCTCAAAACACTCTCTAATATAGAGAGCCACTCCACCACCCCTTCCGTGCTGCCTGTCCCTTCTGAAGAGCCTATAGCCAGACAAAAAAAAATAAATTGTAGCATGTGTGGTTGCTTTCAGGGGCATAAAAAATTGTGATACTAGACATTGGTCTAGTATAATTGGTTATACTAGACATTAGACATCATAAACATTCCTTAAAAAATACACTGCATATTTCACCATACACCATGTCTTTTTTTTTTTTTTTTTAGAAAATGCTCCTCAGACTTCTTAACACTATATCTTCTTCTATGTGTTTATTATTATTTTTTTTTTTTTTTCAGTAATCTTTCACATTCAAAGGAAAGATATTAAAGATTTCAGGTTACGTGAAAAAGAGGAGAGAGATTAGCATTTTAGGGGTATATCTCACATTTAACTTTTCCAGATTTTTCATAGAATTATCATATAATCATTTGGGTTCAAATGGACCTTAAGGAACAACCTCTTGCCATGCACAGGGACGCCTTCAACTAGACCAGGTTGCTCAAAACCAGCCTGGCCTTGAACACCTCTAGGGTTGGGGCATCCACAACTTCTCTGGGCAAACTGCAGCAACAGCCTTAAATGTTATGCTCAGAACTTTCTTACAACTAAAGCAGCTTACCTAAATTCCCACAATGGAGACAAAATGAGGTGACATTTACAAAACAACAACAAAAAATAATAACTGTAGAAGTGACAGGCTTGGCTAATGTAGCACGTTAGTGTGAATAATTTGTATTGAGGGCATGTGAACAATTAACATTAAAACCCAGACCTAGTTTGGATTTAATTTTCATGTTGAGTTAAAGCTGGTGCACGCATTTCCTGTCCGCATTTAATGGCTGTAATTTTTCCTTTATTTCCATCAATGTATGGCTGGCTTTTAAAATGAACCGGATTCCTTAAAAAGGAAAATAGAGCCAATTTTGGAAATACACCTGTGAATATTGCTTCACATGTTGAAAGCAAAGTTGTTTTGTTTTGTTTCCCTTTAACAGACCTCAAAATACTATTTGAAGATTTGTTTTTGAAATGTTTTGAGAAATTCTGTTGACCGAGCAATATTCAAGATGTTTGATGTAATCAGAGCATATGGAGGGCTAGTTCCTATTCAAAATGTCAGAGTAAAAGAAAAAGCGCTTTATTTTCAGCTACATATATACCGAGAACAAAAGGAGGCTGAAAAGCAGTATGGCCTTGTTTAGTAACTGTGTGGCTCATGTTAGATAGTAGAAAGTGTTTAAACAAAAGCACTGTTAATCTGTATTAATATTTTTTCTTAGTTTTTCTCTAAATCATTGCCTTATATGTCATTAGTATGGTTTGAGGTAATTATCATATTTATTTTAATGGAGGAGAATCGTATTCTTTGTTGTATAGTTTTTACTTTATGAATCTTCTACATCAGTCTCTTCCCACCTGAAGTAATGCTGAGTGCAAGACAATGCATATATCTCCAATGTTTTCATTGCTGAAAGGAGCTCAGTTTACAGGTCATAAATTTAAGACACTGTGACTGTATTTGCAGCTTTTCATTACAGTACAAGCAATAACTATGCTTTTCAGTTTATCTCATTTATTTTTATAAGAAAATAGGGTATTACTTTTGGAAACTTCTTCATTGTGTTTATGTTTAATAAAATCCACTCTTTTAAGAGTTAACAATAAATAAAAGATTTAGAATGTCTTGTCTTTCACTGCACGTGAAGAAATGTATTTTTGTTTGTTTTATGTTCAATCAGTTCCTATTTCAACCAAGTCTCTGTGCCTGTGAATGGATTATCTGATAGAGAAATTTAATAGAAAATTTTGAAGATGCAAGTTAAAAGATTAAATAAATAATTCTCAAATCTTCTACAGGAAGAGAAGGAGGAAAAAGGTCAGTCTATATCTCTCTAAATATTTTAAGTTAGTGTGGTGGTTTAAGCACAACGGG
>NW_023310704.1:0-1220 GCF_011077185.1 Oxyura jamaicensis | reverse complement strand
TACAAATGGAATGCCTGAACATGTGAGTTAGTTTACTGCACCAGCAGTACAAGAAATGCTGTGTGAGGAACTGAAGTTACCATCTGGCTGTCCCTAAGTGCTGAGCCCAAGGATAGGAATGCTGAATCAACTGAGCACTGCTGGTCAAGAGTCTTCACCTGTGGCTCAAGTAAAATGCTTAATGCTGGTAACATCGATAAAATAGGGGAAACTTGAAGAGTCCTCTTTCTCAGCTGCACCGTTAAGAGCTGTGCATCTGGTTTGTGTAACTGACGTGGTTAAGCAGGCTGACTCCCTGTGAAATGACAAGGTTACGAGTTTGTCTTAGCTTCCCAGTGGCTCAGCTTCAACTTATTGGCCCCTTTCTGCCCCCCTCCCTGCAGCTTTTCAGAATGTTCCAATTCCACAGAAAGCCAACAGGGCATCATTCACAATTCACCAGCTTCTTCAAAGACAGCAGCGTTTTTTAAAGTTGCCCCCAGGCTCATCAACTGTTGGAGCCCAAGGAGATGAATTCCCCAGCTCTGTCACTAATCCTGCCCTTTCAGAGCAAGACTCTCACTAACATTTTTAACTAAAGGCAGGAAGCCTGTTAAATCTGGGCTGGGAGGGGACTGAGGCGCAGCAGCACTTTCTTCTTGCCTCTGCATAATGTACTCAGTGTTTCTGCCCTTTGGAAGATGCACTGACTGCGCTCATCGTGTTAAACACCACTCTTAAAAGCAGAAGTTTCCTGTTTTCACAGTGAACAACTTCTCCTGGCTTCAGTCTGGGGGAGGACTAAACGTTTCCTCACCAGCAGCAGAGGCTGTGCCCTCCGGCCATCACCACACAAGCCCAAAGCTGTTTAGCCACATTTACCCAGCCTGCTGACATTTGCCACGTCCTCACAGAGCATGAGACTGCTCCCCTCAAGCCAGCATGGTGAAGAATTGGTTTATGGACCAAAAAAAGGTTTCATCTTCAGCAGGCAAGCAGCCAGCCACCTCCACTTTAACTCCTATTGCTGCCTTCAGCTACAGTGTTACAGCAAATACTGCCACTCTAACGGCAGGGATTTACTTTGCTAGTGATGGATCTGACCTTCAAGGGCCTAAATCCCTACTTGCCCAACACTTGGGGATCGTGGACTTTGGGTCAAGCATGCCCTCTATTCCCATCTAGCCTCACAGCGATCGGACTACAAAGTCCTCGTAAAGCGGCTCAGTTACAAGCAGTGC
>NW_023310703.1:0-2697 GCF_011077185.1 Oxyura jamaicensis | reverse complement strand
GCCGGTTCCCCTCCGGTTCCCCTTCCCCACCGGTGCTGGCGGGGCCCCGAGTGCCCGCTCCCACCCGCAGCGCCCCGGGGCCCTCCCGCGGCCCCCAGCACCCCCCGGGCTCGGCACCCCGCGGCTCCCGGGACCGGCACCGGCTGCCCGCTGGGAGGACCCCACGACTCGAGGCCCCGCGCCCACCGGAGGCACCCCCGGGTGCCGCAGCGGGGCTCGAGCGGCGCTTCCCGGGGCCGAGCTCCACCGGCGGGGGGGGACCGGGAGCCACCGGGCCCCACGGCCGAGATCCCCGGCGGGCCCCGGGGTTGCGCCAGCCCCGCGGGGTAACGGCTTTCCGGTGCCAGCCGGCTTTGCTGTGGCCCAACCGCGGGCCCAGCGGAGGTTTGGGGGGTAAAGAGCGAAACACACGGCTCGGCCCCCCCCCGGCACACCGGGCCCGGTTACCGCCGGTAACCCCCAGCCGCGTACCGGGAGCAGTGGGAGCAGCGGGAGCACCGGAGGCCTGGGCCCGTGGCGGAGCAGCTCGCGGGGGGCCCCGAGACACCCCCGGCAGCCCGGGGGACGCACGGAGCCTCCGGTACCAAGCGCCGAGCCGGGGCACCGCCGCCCGCCCGCCCCCACCGGAGCCCCCCCCGGAGCGCCCATCCCGGTACCGGCCCCGGTGAGCTCGGGGAGGGACCCGCTGGGGACCAGTCGCGCTCCGCCCCCCGCCCCGGCGCCGCCCCGCAGCTCCCGGGCACGGCCGGGTCCCGGAGCCCCCCGGGCCGAGCAGGGAGCGGCGGCACCGGGAAGGCCCCGGGGGTCCCCGCCCCGGCCCAGCGGCTTCCGCGGCCTCACCGGGGCGGGCCCGGAGGCGGCCCCAAGCCTCGGTTCTCCGGGTTCCGGTTCCCGGTTCCGGTCGCGGCCCCGGCCCGGCCCCCCCGGTACCTGCGGCGGCCCCGGCCTCCCGTCGCGGCCCGAGCACACAAACAGCGCCTGGGCCCCGCCCTCCCCGCCCGGGCGGGATCGCGGCCCGGTTCCGCCAATCAGCGCCGCGCGGCGGGGCGGAGGGCCCGCCTCTTCCTCCCGGCTCGGCCAATGGGAGCGGAGGACCGCGCGTCAGCGGCCCCGCCCCGCGCAGCGCAGCCTATGGGGCCCGGCAGGGCCCGGGGGTCACGTGGGGGCCCCATAGGGGCGGGGGGGGGGGCGTTATAGGGCCCGGGGGTCACCTATGGGCCCTATAGAGACCGGTGCGGGCCCTGCCCTGGGGGACGCGTGGGCCCTGTGGGGAGCTGGGGATGGGTACGGGCCCTATGGGCACCTGGGGTCACCTATAGGGACCGGTATGGACGCTGTAGGGACCCACCGGGGGGGGCACACGGGCCCTATATGGACCTGGGAATGCGTTTGGGCCCTACAGGGACCTTGGGGTGGTATATGGGGGCTGTGGGGACCCACCTGGGGGGGCATACGGGCCCTAGAGGGACCTGGGGATGTGTATGGGCCCTACAAGAAGCTTGGGGTGGTATATGGGGGCTGTGCGGACCCACCTGGGGGGACATATGGGCCCTATATGGACCTGGGGACGTGTACAGGCCCTATAAAAACCTATGGGGCCTGTAGGGACCGATGTGGGCCCTGCGGGGACCTACCGGGGGGCGGACATGGGCCCTATACAGACCTTGGGGCTGTGTATAGTCCCTATAGGGACCGGTATGGACCTTGTAGGGACCTACCTAGGGGGACATATGGGCCCTATAGAGACCTGGGGATGTGTTTGGACCCTATAGAGACCAGTATGGGCCCGGTAGGGACCTACCTAGGGGGACATATGGGCCCTACAGAGGCCTGGGGACACGTATGGACCCTATAGGGAGCTGGGGCCACGTGTAGGGCCTATAGGGACCAGTATGGACCCTGTAGGGGCCCACCTGGGGGGTCACAGAGGCCCTATAGGGACCTGGAGAGGTGTATGGGACCCTAGAGAAACTCAGGGGACACACAGAACCTATAGAGACTACAGGGCACATATAGGGCCCATAGGGCCTGCGGTGAACATACGGAACCTATAGGGACTGAGCATCACGTATGGGCCCTACAGGGACTCCGGGAGATGCCTGGGCCCTTTGAGGGCCCTGCAGGGACTGCGGAGAACGTGCGTACGGACCCTATAGGGCCCTGGGGGCACGGAGGGGCCCTACAGGGACCATGGGGGACATATAGGCCCTATACAGACCGGGGGGGGCACGTATGGGCCCTGTAGTGACTGCAGGGAGCCCGTAGGCCCTATAGGGCCCTGCCGCCCCCACCTGGACCCGGGGGGGGGCACAAAGGGACTCGGGAGCACGGACAGGACCCGTGGGGTCCACGGGGCACATATGGGGCTGTAGGGCCCTGTGAGGGCGGCTGGGGCCCAGGGGGCACATACAGGGGGGCCACACAGTGGCCCTATAGACCTATAGGCGCAGCCCCCCCCCATGCCCCCCCCCCAGCAGAGGCAGTGGCGCTGCACGCGGAGCTTTATCGGGTACAAAAGGCAGTGAGGAAACCCCGCGGCATGACAAAAAAGGGGGGGGGACACGATGCAGGGGGCTCCCCCCCCCCCCAACACCGTGCTGCGGGAACAGGAGAGGAGGAGGAGGGGGGGGATGAAGGCGCTGCCCCCCCCCAGCAGGGCTGTAAGTGCCGAGAGCCCGGGGTGAGGGGGGGGGGGGG
>NW_023310702.1:5618-7426 GCF_011077185.1 Oxyura jamaicensis | reverse complement strand
ACCCCCCCCGGTACTGACCGATCTCTGCAGCTCTCCCAGCCAGCAGCTCGCCCGTTCCTTGCCGCTGGGGTCGGGGTCGTGGTAGAGGGCCTGCACGGCCTGGTAGACCAGCTGCAGGCTGGGCTTGGCCCCTCCGCCCTCCATGGCGCCTCCTCGGCCGCCCCTCAGCGCCGCCCGCCGCCGCCCGCCGCCATCTCCTGGCCCCGCGCCGGTACCGGGACGCGGCGGTGCACCCCCCAAAACGGCCCCCCCCGGAAACCTCGCCCGGCACCGCCGCCCTTCCCGCTGTCGCCCGGCCTCCAAGCCGCTTTGCTCCCGTCCCGAGCTTTGCCCCGTTCCTCGCGGTTCCCTCCCCCGCCGCCGCCTCCCCCCCGCGCCGTTCCCGGTAGGGCCCGAAAGCGGAGCCCGGAACGTTCGAGGCCGGAACGGTGCTGCGGGGGTGCCGGGGGTGCGGCGGGCAAAGGGGGCCGGGTGCGCCGCGGCCCCACGCGGAAGGGAGGCGGCGGGAAGCGGGGGGGGCGGGGCCGGGGAGGGGGGGGGAGAGGGGGCGGCCGCTGGGGGGCGGCCCAGTGCGCCCAGTTCGCCCAGTACGGCCAATTAGCGGTCAGCCCGGTTAGCTGGTTGTCCGGTTAGCTGGTTGTCCGGCTGTCCCAGTTAGCCCAGTTATCAGCCATCCCAGTTACCCGGTTAGCCCAGTTAGCCCAGCTAGCCCAGTTAGCCCAGCTAGCCCAGTTAGCCCAGTTCCCAGCTAGCCCAGTTCCCAGCTAGCCCAGTCATCCCAGTTATCTGGTTGTCCAGTTGTCCCAGTTATCCCAATTATCCCAGTTAGCCCAGTTATCCTGATTATCCCAATCATCTCAGTTATCCCAGTTGTCCCAATTATCCCAGTTAGCCCAATTTTCCCAGTTAGCCCAGTTACCCAGCTGTCCCAGTTACCTGCTTATCCCAGTTACCTCAGTTCCCAGCTATCCCAGTTATCCCAGTTACCCAGTTATCTCAGTTATCCCAATTTTCCCAGTTATCCCAGTTACCTGGTTATCCCAGTTACCTGGTTGTCCAGTTGTCCCAGTTATCCCAATTATCCCAGTTATCTGGTTATCCCAGTTACTCAGTTGTCCCAGTTATCCCGGTTATCCAGTTGTCCCAGTTAACCCAGTTCCCACCTGTCCCAGTTACCTGGTTATTGCAGTTATCCCAGTTAGCCCAGTTACCTGGTTATCCAGTTGTCCCAGTTATCCCAGTTATCCTGTTGCCCCAGTTACCCAGTTGTCCCAGTTACCCAGTTGTCCTTTTGTCCAGTTATCCCAGTTATCCCAGTTGCTCCAGGCACCCCAGTAACCCAGATATCCCAGTTGTCCCATTCATCCCAGTTGCCCCCGTGGTGCGAGGCCCGGTGGCCCCAGCCCCATTAGCCCAGCCCAGTGGGATCCCATTAAACCCAGTGGGATCCCATTAAACCCAGTGGGATCCCACTGTCCCAAATGGCTCTCCATTGTTCTCAGTGGATCCCGTTATCCGCAGGAGGTTCCCGCATTCCCAGTGGAACTGGGAACTGGGGAACATGGGAGGTTCCCATTATTCCCAGTGGATCTCATTATCCTTGGTGGGAGCTCATTATCCCCAGCGGGATCCCATTTTTCCCAGTGGGATCCCATTTTTCCCAGTGGGATCCCATTTACCCCAGTGGGTTCCCTCATTCCCAATGGGATCCCATTAACTCCAGGCGATCCCATTAACCCTGGGAGGATCCCATTAACCCCAGGAGGATCCCACTAACCCCAGGGGATCCCACTAACCCCAGGGGATCC
>NW_023310702.1:0-5608 GCF_011077185.1 Oxyura jamaicensis | reverse complement strand
CCCCAGGGGATCCCACTAACTCCAGGGGGATCCCATTAATCCCAGGAAGATCCCATTAACTCCAGGGGGACCCCATCACCCCAGGGGATCCCCTCACCCCAGGGGGATCCCATTACCCCAGGGGATTCCATTAACCCCAGAGGTTAATTGCCAAAAGTTAGGAAAACCCACGCTAATCACCCCGAAAATGGACAAAATGAGTGGCTCCTCCCAGTCCTGGGGGCTACGAGGAGGAATTTTGGGGGGTCACGGCCAGCCTGGGACCAACTCCCTGCAAGTTTTGGGGCTGCTGCAGACAAAGAAGCTGAAAAACTCATTTTTCTTTCTCAATTTTAGGTTTTGTCCATCAGAAGGGGCCCAACGTTTGGGTTGGGGTTGTCGGTGTTTGGGGTCGGGAAGGTGACACAGTGGGACCCCAGGGACTCCCAGCAGGACCCCCAAAGCCTGAGGGGGGGACCCAAAGACCCCCAGAGCTATGCCAAGGCCCCAAGGAGCCCCCAAAGTCCCACAGGGACACCCCTGAACCCTGCAGGGACAACCCAAAGTCCTACAGGGAGACCCCACAGATATGCCAGTATCCCTTTAGGAGACCCCCAAACCCCACAAAGACATGCAAATACCCCATGGAATGCCCCCAAAAACACCACAGAAGGCCCCAAAGCTCCATAGAAGACCTCAAAAACCCCATAGAAGGCCCCAAAGTCCCACAGAAGACCCCTAAATCCTCCAGAGATCCCACATGGAGATGCCAAAACCTCACGGGAGACCACAGAACCCCATAGGGACACCCCTAAACCCCACAGAAAGACCCCAGAGCCCCACAGAGCCCTAAGGAAACCTCAGAGCCCAACCCCAGAAGACCCCAAATCCTCACAGGACACTGAAGAGTCCCACAGGGACACCCCAGGCCCTGCACAGAGATGTCAAAGCTCCACTGGAGACCCCCTAAAGCCCACTGAGGCCCCAGATCCCTGCAGGGAGATGCAAAAACCCCCCAGGAGACCCTAAGCCCCCCCAGGAGTCCCCCAAACCTCCCAGGGACCCCATCTTCCTTGCCCTCCTTCTCCTCCTCATCACCACTACCATCACCGTCTTCTTCCTCCCCCTTCTCCTCCTTCTCACCACCATCATCACCATCCTCCTCCTCCTCCTCCTCGTCCTTCTGCTCTTACTCTTCCTCATTACGACTACCACCATCCTCTTCCTCCTCCTTGTCCTCCTCATCACCACCATCATCTTCATCACCATCCTCCTCCTCCTCCTCTTCCTTCTCCTGCTCTTACTCTTCCTCCTCATTACCACCACCGTCATCATCTTCCTCCTCCTCAACAGCAGCAGCAGCCTCTTCCTTCTGCTCCTCCTCCTCCCCTGCATCATCACCATCATCACCATCTTCCTCCTCCTCCTCCTGTCCCCATCCCTGGGCCTCCACGCTTGTGCTAAAGGACTCAGACGAGTGTGGGGGGTATTTTATTATTATTTTATTTTATTTTATTTATTTTATTTTATTTTATTTTATTTTATTTTATTTTATTTTATTTTATTTTATTTTATTTTATTTTATTTTATTTTATTTTATTCCATTCCAATTTTATTTTCATCCTTCCCTTCCCATTTTTTTCCTTTTTCCTTTTCTCTCTCCTTTTTTTTCCTGCCCTTTTTTCTTTTGCAGGCCCACATCGTTGGTCCTCTCGGGGTCTGTCTGCCCCCTCCGCTGTGGCTGCCCCCCAGGCCAGAAGAAGCCCCCAAGCCACCACCAGGAGCCCACCCGTGTGCCAGTCCCAGGGGCTGAAAAAAAAACTCATTTTTGGGCAGAAAAAAACTCATTTTCCCCTCGCGGCGACGTCAGAGGGCGCAGGCCGGCGGCTGCCGCTCGCCGCTCTCCCCAACCCTCAGCCAGAAATGGGCTTTTTGTGGACAATTTCCCCAATTTCCCCGTTCTCCCAGCTCTCCTGGGCGCCGTGCTGGAGGCTGTGGGCCCCGTGTCCGGGATGAGTTGCTCCGGGGCCGGGGGTGAGGCTGACCCCAGGTCCTCCTCGTCCTTCACGAAGACAGGAGGGACGTTGGCCTTCCTCCTGCCTGTGGGCACTTCTCCCCCGTGCCACGATCAAGGATTACCGAGGGCGGCCTCGCCCCCACCTCAGCCAGCCCCCTGCATCCTCCCGGGCCGCCCGGCCTCGCCCCCACCCCCTGTAGGCCTCCATTTTCTGCTTGGGTTTGGCCAGGAGCTCCTTGAACATCCACGCGGGCGTTTCTGCCCCGCTTCCTCCTTGTTGGGATGAGCTCCCGAGCTCGGAGGTGAGCCTTGAAGCCTTGAGCCTTCAGTATCACCCAGCTCTCCTGGGCTCCTTGTCCTCCAGGGCCTCATCCCATGGGATTCTCCGAGGAAGAACATCAAGGAGGCCAAGGTCTCCCCAACGCCCAGGGCTGTGAGCTCGCCGCGTGTCCTCCTCACTGCTCCATCCTGAGGTCCACCACACCAAGGCTGCCCTGGAGCTTCCCGTTCTCCTCCTTGAAGGTGTGAACGAGGTCCTGGAGAGCTCCTCGCTGCCTCCTCCATCCCCTGGCGAGGGAAGCCATCACTGATGGTGGAACCTCCCGGGTTGCTTGTGCCCGGCTGTGGTCCCACCATCAGCTATCGGGGGGCTTGAAGACCCCCACGAGGACCAGGGCTTGTCCTTAGAGGGCTTCCTCCACTTGGCCTTCATGGTGAGGCCGCTCAGACCCCACCACAACCCCCAAGAGGCTCCGTGGGCCCCAAAGCCGTGTTACCAGCACCACTTCCAGATATCCCGCACCACCCTGGACACGGGCACCAAACCTCTCCGGACAACAGGTCCCCCACCATGACCACTCACCGTGGCCACCACTTGCCTCCTCCTGGTGGCCCTACGTGCTCTGGAGGCCCATCCCCTCTGCAGCTACGAGGACGGGGATCCCATCGCTCATCTAGTGCCAGAAGTCAGCAGCCTCCGTCCTCCTCCTCCTCCGGAGGCTGCTCTTGCCCCAGCGTGAGGGGTGGGCACCACGTCCCTCTGGTGGGGCTGGGGAGGCGCAGTCAGGAGGTGCCAGGAGCCCCGTGGTGGTCCTGGACCTCGTTCCCAGGGGGTCCCAGAAGCTCCCGAAGCGTTGGGACATTGGGTGCTGCCAGCCCATCACATCCTGGGGACTGCTGTGGGGGGACAGCCGGCGGGAGAACCCAGCGATGAGACCCCCCCAACCCCCTGATCTTCCTCTCGGCCTCGTGGATGTCCCCAAAATGGGGCAGGGAGATGTGGTGTCCCCAGAAAGGGGGGCAGGGAGCTGCGGTGTCCCCAAGGGAAGGCCAGGAATTTTGGGGGTGCCCTTGGCCTTCCCGTTCTGGTGGCACTGGGGTCCGGTGGGGAGCAGGAGGGGGCTGGGGGGGCCAACATGGTTCAAGTTGGGGGGGGGGGCTCAATGGCCCCAGGGACATCCCCAGGATGGGCACCATGAGGACAGGGGTGGGGGGCGCAGCTGGGTGGGGAAACATCTGGATGGGTGCAGGGATGCAGAGGAATGTGAGCAGCTGGGGGGCACATCTGGGGGGGGTGTCGAGGCAGGGCACATCTGGATGGGGTGGGGGCACATCTGGATGGGGACACATCTGGATGGGGACGGGGATGTCTGGACGAGGTGGGGGCACATCTGGGTGGGATGGGGCCACATGGGGGCTATGGACGGGATGGGGTCACATCTGGACAGGATCGGGTCACATCTGGATGGGACACGTCTGGATGGGGGCACATCTGGATGGGGTGGGGGCACATCTGGATGGGGTGGGGGCACATCTGGACGGGGCATATATGGAGCGGCTGGGGCGCGTCCGGATGGGGCCGTGGCACATCTGGACGGGGGCACATCTGGACGGGGGCACATCTGGAGAGCCTGGGGCACATCTGGGGGGGCAGCATCTCATCCGGGCGGGGTCAGGACGTGGCCCCTTCCTCCCAGCCCCCCCGGTGCGGCCGTTCCGGGCCGTTCCGTGCCACGGCTCTGCCCGGTGCAGCAGCAGCGCCAGGGCCAGGAGCGGGGCCGGGGCCAAGCGGGCGGGGCCGGGGCCGGGGCGGGTCCCGCTGCCTCCGAGCGGCGCCGGGCGGGCGGCAGCCGGGACGCCGCGGTGAGGGGCGCGGGGCTCGGCCCCCCGCTGCCCGGGGAAGGGGGGAAAGGGGGGAAAAGGGGAAAAAGGGGGGGAAAGGGGAAAAAAAGGGGAAAAAGGGAACAAAGGGGGGAAAAGGGGGAACAAAGGGGAACAAAGGGAAAAAGGGGAAAAAAGGGGGGGAAAAGGGGAAAAGGGGGAAAAAAGGGGAAAGGGGGAAAAAGGGGGAAAGGGGGAAAAAGGGGGAAAGGGGGAAAAAGGGGAAAAGGGGAAACGAAGGGGAACAAAGGGGAAAAAGGGTAAAAGAGGGAAAAAGGGAAAAGGGGGGAAAGGGAGAAAAAGTGAAAAAAAGGGGAAAAAGGGGAAAAAAGGGAAAAGGGGGGGAAAGAAAAACAAAAGGGAAAAAAGGGGGAAAAGGGGAAAAAGGGGGGCGGGGATCCCCGTGCTTCCCAGGGAGCGGGGAGGGGCTGAGGGGGGGCTGCATCTGTAGGGCCTGCCCTAGAGCTGCCCCACAGCCTGCCCCACAAACATCCCGTTCTATACCTGCCCTATAGCATGCCCTATAGATGCCCTGGAGTCCTGTCCTGTTATTGCCCCACACCCTGCCCTATAGCTGCCCCACACCCTGCCCTATAGCTGCCCTGGACCCCTGCCCTATAGCTGCCCCACACCCGGCCCTATAGCTGCCCCAGTCCCCTGTCCCATAGACACCCCACAGCCTGCCCCATAACCACCCAGCCCCCTGCCCTGCCCAGCGCCCCCATCCCACCCCAATTCCGCTCCCAGTCCCACCCAGCCCCTCCCTGCCCGCACCCAGGACCCCACTTGGGGACACCGATGGGGTGGCCGCCCCCACGTCCCCCACACCCTTGCTGTGATGCCGGAGGCTGGTTTTGGGGGGCTCGGGGACAGGGTGGGGGGACGAGGACGTCACCGTCTCCTCCTGGCTGCGGCCAGGCAGGGGAGCAGGATGGCGCTGGTCCCTGGCACGGTGCTCTGGGCGCTGGCCCCGCTCCTGGCCCTGGCTGGCACCGACCCCGACCGGGGCTGGGACACCCGCGGGGCCCCCACTGGCTCTGCGGTGACAGTGGCCACGGCTTCAGCCACACCACGTGAGTGTCCCCCCCAAACGATGCCCCCGACACCCCTTAATTATCCCTTGGGGGTCCAACCGGGTTCCCTCCTGCCCTCTGCCACCCGCCCTATCCACGTCCCCAAACCAAGCCCTGGGGACGTCCTCAGGGGGTCCCCCTCACCCTGAAGTCCTTTGTCACCGCGGTGCCTTGCAGAGGTCCCCAAAAATGTGGCGCCGGACACGATGGTGCTGGTCTGCGTCCTCACCGCCGCCTTCGTGGCCGTGGCCATCGTGGTCGTGTTCTGCTTCCACTGCGGGAGGCGCTGCTGGGGGCGGGCAGGTGGGGACGGGGGGACCCCAAGGGGATGGGGATGGGGATGGGGTGGGATGGGGGTGGGGATGGGATGGGGATGGGG
>NW_023310701.1:1478-7589 GCF_011077185.1 Oxyura jamaicensis | reverse complement strand
GATGGTCACTGTGGGGTACAACCGGCCCCACGATGGTCACTGTGGGACAAAACCGACCCCACGATGGTCCCTGTGGGGTACAACCCGCCCCACCAGGCTTCCTGATGGCACCCGGGGTGATCCCATCAGGGCACCCCGGGGCGATCCCCATCACCCCCAGCTCGGGGCGGGGGCTGCGGCCGCTCACCGGGGGTCCTCGCTGTCCCGTCTGCCCAGCCTGGCCAGCCTTGCCCTGTGGGGAGAGACGAGGTGGGGGGCACGGCAGCGCACTGGGTGCCCCCCCCAGAGCTTCCCCGGGGGGACACAGCGTGCGTGGCCACGAGGGGGTGGCCCAAAAGGAGGTGGGGGACGGGGAATGTCCCCCAGCGGGGTGGTCTGGCGTGACGTAGGGGACTCACCCTCTTGCCTTTCTCTCCCGCCAGCCCCAAGGGACCTGGGAAGCCAGCGGATCCCTGAGGACAAAGAGCACGGGTCACAACCCGGGGTACCTGGGGACGCCCCCAAATGCCACCCCCCCTTGCTCACCTTGGGGCCCTGGCGTCCGGGGTAGCCTGGGAGGCCCGGCACCCCCAGCTTGCCCTGCAAAGGAGAGAGCGGAGCTGAGCCATGGGCTACGGGGGGGACACGGGGATGGGGACACGGGGACACGGGGACGGTGCTCACCTTCTCGCCCGCGGGGCCAGCGGCGCCCGGCTCCCCCATGGGACCCGTCTGTCCCTTCAGCCCCTCAGGGCCGTCCTCGCCGCGGGGACCCAAGGAGCCCTGGTCGCCCTGAAGGCAAGGCAAAGGTGCAGGGAGCACGCCACCAGCGGGCCGGGGCTGCTGCCAGGTCCCCCCCCGGGTTGTGTCCCCCTCGGCTCCATCCCTCCCCGTATGATCCCAAATCCTGCAGCCCCCCGCAGGGCTTCCCCACGCAGCCCTGAGGAGACCCCCCTCGCCCCGAGCACCCCGCTTACCCTGTCGCCTTTGGGACCCATGTCCCCCTTGAAGCCAGGGAATCCATCTTCACCCTAAAGGGAGCGGCACGTTTTGGGGGGCTGGGGCCGCCCTGACCCCCCAACCCCAGGGCTATCACAGGGCAGGGACGAGTGCTCCCCAAAACCAGGGGCAACCCCGGGACAAAGACCCCCACCCCCTTGCTGTCCCCTCGCCACCGCACCCCTTACCTTCTCCCCTTTGCTGCCCTTCAGGCCCCGCACCCCAAAAGCTCCCTGCAGAGACAAAAAGGGGTCGGAGGGAGGACCCCAGCCTGGGGGACGCCCCCTGGCCCCCCACACCGTTCCTCAGCATGGCCACGCAGCGCGTGGTGGAGGGGGGGGGGAGCTGTGCTTACCTTCACCCCGCGGGGTCCCGGATAGCCGACGGGACCTGGGGCACCCACAGGACCCTGGGGACAGGCTGAGCATCAGCAAAAAGAAAACAGAGGAGACCCCATGGCCGTGCCTGGGACACGGGGTTGGGGACCGTCCCCTTACCTGGAGGCCTTTCTCTCCGGCCGGCCCTTCTCGGCCAGGGTGACCCTGCCAGGACGCCCCAAAAATGAGCCCCAAGCCGGGGAGGTGACGCCGTCCCCGTCGTCCCCGCGGTGCTGGGGACCAGCGCGACCCCAAATCCCCTCGTCGGTACTCACCGGGGGTCCGTCGGCCCCAGCCACCCCTTGGATTCCTGGCTTCCCCGGCGGGCCCTGGGCGAGAGGAGGACATGTTGGGGACGCGGTGGGACCTCAGCGGGGGCCACCCCCTTGTCTGTGCCAGCTCCGGACTCACCTTGTCCCCTGGCAGCCCGACGGGGCCCTGGGGGCCGGGCAGACCCTGCGAGAGAACATTGGGGTGCTGAGAAGGGACCCCCAGCCCCCTGGGGACACCCCCCCCCCCAGTCACAGCCACGTACCTGCAGACCGGGGTTTCCTTGCTGTCCCGGGGGGCCCGGTTCCCCTTGGATTCCCTGCGGGGGGGGGCGCAGAGGAAATCCATCAGCACAGCCCAAAACCCGCAGGCACCCTCCGGTGCCTCCCCTCCCTTGGGGTTAATTCGGGGGGGGGGGGGCTCCTTCCCCCCACTGACACCCACCACGTTGCCTTTGGGTCCCGGCGCGCCGTCGATGCCGCTGGCACCCTGCGGGGGAAGGAGGGAGCCTCAGGGCCCTGCACCCGAAGGCGACGCCGCAGGAAAAAAAAACCCTCTCGGCGCAAGGTAGGGACAGGCGGGCAGACGGACGCTGCCCCTTACCGGTGGTCCCGGGGGGCCAGGGGAGCCGCGGGAGCCGATGAGCCCTCGCATGCCCTAGGGCCAAGGACAGAGGTGTGAGCAGCGGGCCCTGTATTTGCGTCGGGAGCCCAAACCTCCCCTCCAAAAAGCTGCGGGGAGGAATCCCGTGGGCCGAAGCCCCCCAAGCGTGGCTGTCCTGGCTCCTCGTGCCCCCCACCCCCCCAGCTCCTGGGGCTGGGGGAGAACCGAGGCCACCCCCCCCCCCCGGATACTCACGGGTTCCCCCGGTTGCCCCCGCGGTCCCGGCAAGCCGTCGGAGCCCTGGAAGGGACAGAGAGGAGCTGAGCGCGTCCTGCCCACGCCACCGGGGCCTGATCCTTCCCCAGCCCTCCCCAGGCTCCTCACCCTGGCGCCTTTCTCCCCGGGGCTGCCCGCTGGTCCTGGCTTCCCCACGTCACCCTAGGGGACAGAGGAGGTGAGGGGACAACGGGACGGTGGCGGTGGCAGGAGGGGACGCGGCGCGGCGGCGCTTACCCTGTGGCCCTTCTCCCCCGGCAGCCCCGGCAAGCCATCGAAGCCCCGGTCACCCTGAGGGGCACAAGCGACAGGATGAGCCCACGTCCCCGTCCCCGGCAGCAAAGGGGACGTGGGCGTCCTGCACCCCCCCCCCAAGCACCTTGGGTCCGGTGTCCCCCGGGAGACCCCTGGCACCGTCTGCTCCAGCGCGACCCTGCAAGAGGAAGCGAGGGGGTAAAGGAAGGGGCGAAAGCCTCCGCGTGCCCCCTGGGGCCAGGGGCAGTTGGTGGCACTTTTGTCTGCACGTGGCAAGAGGCCAAGATGTTTTTTTTTTGGGGGGGGGGGGGGCTGAAATTAAAACCCACAGCGCTTACCCGTCTGCCCAGCTTCCCCGGTGGTCCCGGCGGTCCCTGCAGTCCCCGGGGACCCTGATGGAGAAGAAGGAGAGGCGTCAGAGGAGAGGAAGGCTTCCAACGGCCCCCGCACCCAAAGCTTACGAGACTCACCCGCGGCCCCATGTCCCCTGCGTCCCCTTTCAGGCCCGGGTGTCCTGGCAGACCCTAGAAAAAAAACAAACAGGAGAACGTGGAGCCCCCGGCCACGAGGGTCTGCTGAGGCGCCCAAAGACCCCCGTGTGAGGTGTCTTGGTGGGGTGGGCACCCCGGGGGGCCCCGCAGCGGCCCCCACGGCTGCAGCACTCACCAGGGGACCCGGGCGGCCGGTGAGCCCCATGGGGCCGGGGGGGCCCTTCATGGCAAGCTGGGGAGAGAAAGGAGGAGAGGGGTGAGGGGGGAGCGGGGAGGCTGAGCTGCTGGGGGTGGGCGCGGGGGTCCTCACCTTCGCCTGCTGCAGGATCGCCTGGGCTTGGGCTTCTTGGAAGGAGACGGTGGGGCCCTTGAGGGAGTCTCCCCCAAACTGGAACTGGGAGAGGGACGGAGTGAGGGCAGGGGGGGGAGCCACCCCCCCCCAGCCCCACGTCCCTGCGCCGCCCCAGCACCTACCGGCAGCATGATCATGGTCCCGGCCGGGCCGCGGATCCCGTCGGCTCCTGGCAGCCCCGGCCGTCCTGCGGGGCCCTGGGGGAGGGGGTGTAGGGGGGGAAAGGGGGGGGTGCTCGTCACCGTCACGCCAGCAGAAGCCGGGCTGTCAGGTCAGGGCCTGCAGCTCCACCGCCCCGCACGCCCCGGCATGCAGCGGCACGGCCGCCGAGACACCTGCGGCCCCACAGCCGGCCCCGTGGCGGGGCTGCTCTCCCTCCCCGTCTGCTCCATACCTGCTCTCCGGGGTCTCCGGGCAGCCCTGGGAGCCCCGGTGGTCCCAGGGGTCCCGTTTCCCCCTGCGGAGCACACGGAGGCGCGTTAATGCTTGGGCTACTGCAAGCCCTCCCCGCAGCAGCAGCACCCCCCTTCCCCTTCGCTCCTTACCGCAGGGCCCGGGGGTCCCGGCGGCCCCTCGAATCGCCGATCCTAAAAGAGAAGGGAGTGGAGCACAGCACGTCCCCGCGCCCTTGTCCCGCAAGCCACCACCCACAGGTGACCTGCAGCAGGGCTCCGCGTGTCCCCGAGCGGCCGTGGCCCCCCCCTGCTCACCGGCTCCACGACGGCCGGCTCGCCCTTGTCCCCCTTCAGGCTGGGCTCCTGCGGGACGCAGCGCGGCGCCGCGGTGAGGGGACGCGGCCGCCAGCTCGGGGCTGAGCTCCGAACCGCTTACACGGCCCCCGGACCCCATACCGTGGCCCCAGCTCGTCCGGCCGTGGCTGGAGGGGGTCCCGGTCCTCGTCCCCAGCGTTACCTGGGGAGCCCGGATCACCGTCTCCTCCCGCTCGGCGGGGCCGAACCGCTCCGGGCTCGCAGGGTCCCCGTCGTAGTAGTCCTCGTAGCCGGGCAGCTCCGCGCTGGTAGCCCCAGCGGCTCCGTCCTCCCCGGATTCCAGCACGAGCTCTTCGCCGGCGTCCTGAGGAACGGGGGGAGATGTTGGAGATGGGCAGGGGTGGACACCCCCTGCCCGCCGCTGCTCCCGGTACCTCGAAGGGGTCGGTGTGGTTCAGGGCGACGCTCACAGTGGTGGCCAGGCTGGAGGTGACCGGCGGTGGGGAGCTGTCCTCCAGAGACGGCGGCGTCGGCGTGGGTGCGCTGGCCTTGGGCGATGTGGAAAGGGCACAGGGTTGAGGACCTCAGCACTACAGCAGAGGGAGGCGCTGGCCCGCGACCCTCACGGGGTCCCGCAGCGACGCCGTGATTTTGGGGTGTCCCCACCCTGCCGCAGCCCAGCTTTGGGACGCCGGAGCCGTCGGTCTCTTGGGGCTGGGGCACCCAGGGGAAGGCGAGGCAGGGCTGGGCAGCCGGGGCTGCCGTTCCCCTGCACGTCGGGGCCGCGCAGCCCCTGGCTCGGAGCAGCACCTGGAGCACGGCCACCCCTCGCCGGGGCTCTCCCACCCGGCCAAGGCTGAGTCATCGGCAGGAGGGACCACGGCCCTTGGCCAGCGTGCGGCCTCCAGCTGCAGCCCTGACCCACTTCCAGAGCCAAGGGAGGACGAAGGCGAAGAGGGGGCTGCCCCCAGGGGACCCCCAGCGGGTCCTGGGACGAGGCCAGGAGCCGTGGGGACGCCTCAGCCCCAGGTGCGGTCGGGACCGGCGTCCTTGCAGGCGCGGGGAGGAGCCGGCGTGGCCAGCGCCCTGCCAACATCGCGTCCAACAGACCCAAAGGTCTGGCTCCACCGGGGGGGGGGGGGCAGCGCTGCCGGAGCCGGCCCGTTTTGCCCCCAAATTGCACAAAGACGAGGCGGGGAAGCTGCTCTGGATGCGAAGGGCTGCGTGCGGCACGGTGCGAGCACCGTGCCGAGGCACTGCCAGCTCGGAGACGCATCCAGGTCCACCTTGGGGCCCGGATACATGCACACTGCTCCGTATTGAAACCAGATTCGGGGCTCGGCTGCTCACCCTCACTACCTGGTTGGTCACGGCGGAGGGCTCGGAGGCCTCGTGCTGCTCCTGCAGCTCCTTGTTCCTCCTCTTCTTGCCCTTCCCCTTGCGCTTGCCTTTCCCCTTGCCCTTCTTGCCCTTCCTACGCGGGGCGGCGCTGGGCTCCGGGCCGCTCTGCGAGGGGCAGCGCAGAGAAATACGTGGGCATCGGGGGGGCATAAGCAGGAGGGGAGCTCCCGAGGGTGTCCCCCCCCCCGACTTTTGTCCCTGGTTGGGTGCCTACCTCCTCCAGGAAGGGGGCCAGGAGCGGGTAGAGCAGGGGCTGGTCACAGGCTGGCATGTAGAGCTGGCAGTAGGAGTGGGCGGCCGCGGGGTCCGGCACGATCAGCAGCTGCTGGATGTCGCCCTGCGGCGAAGGAGAGGGTGAAGGGGGTGGCAGCAGAGGGGGGGGGTTGTTCTTTTTCTTT
>NW_023310701.1:0-1378 GCF_011077185.1 Oxyura jamaicensis | reverse complement strand
CCCCCCCCCCCCCCCCCCCCCGGGATGCCCCGGATGCATGCCCTGTCCCTGGACAGCTCGGGACAGCCAGCACGGACACCCCCTTGGCCCCGGCTGCAGGCACGGGGGGGGAGAGAGGACAAAGGCACCCTTGTCTGCTCCTTGGGGGGAAAAAATAAGCGGGGGGGGGACACACCAGCCACCAGCTCCAGTCGCCTCGCTGCCTCAAAGCGTCCTCTTTGCCCGTGGCCCCTGACATTTGCAGCAGGCAGGAATGCAAGGAGGGGAACGGGGACAGGGAGCAGCCCCCAGCAGAAGCGACCGCAGCTCGGAGGTGTCGTCCCCCCCCCCAGTTTTCCTGCACCCCGCTTCTGCCACAGCAGCGGCGATGGCACGGTGGTTTTTTGGCGGGGGGGGGGACGTTCACCTCAAACACCTCCTCATCCAGCAGGCGCCCCCCGAAAAGCGTCACCCCCTCGGTGCTGACGACGGGCCGGGGTCCTCGCTCCAGCGGCAGCGTGGCGACGAGGCGGCAATCCACCAGCAGGGACACGTTGGTGCCCTCCACGGCCAGCGCCACGCGGTGCCACCTGCGGAGACGGGGCTGGGGTGGGACGAAAGGGGCAGGATCCGGCCCCCCCCCCCCCAACCCCGGCTCCCTCCCTCCGCGGCTCTGACGCTCACCTGCCGTCGGCCAGGTTCACCTTGCGGAAGACGGGGTAACGTTCGGGGGCCGGGTGCCCGTCCTGGTCCTCGTAGAGGAAAACGGGCGAGCGCCCGAGCTCCAGCCCCAGCTGCTGCACGCCGCGCTCGTCGTAGATGGAGAGCAGGAAGGCTTGGCCGCCGCGCCGGGCACGCACCGTGGCCAGGATGGAGAAATCCTCGGGGAAGGAGGAATCTGCAGCAGGAGAGGAACCGGGGGGGCGGAGGGGGTTCAACCCAAGCCCTAGGGATGCTCACCGCCCCCCCCCCCCGCCCCCGGAGAGCCCCAAAAAGGGGTCGTACCGGGGAAGAGCTGCCTGGTGGGCGCGCTGAGCTGCGTGCGGTTGTCCACGCGGAAGGCGAAGTCGGGGTCCTCGGTGCCGGGGCGCTGCGTGCAGATACCGGCGGTGACGGCGACGCCGTCCCGGCCGTCCTTCATGCCCAGCGTCTGCAGCACGTCCACGGGTACGGCTGCGGGGAGAGAAGAGACAACCCCCCCCCCCCCGGCCCCACGAGGGTTTTTTTGGGGACCCCCCTCCCCGAAACCTCCCTCTCCCCGCTGGTGCTTTTAGCCGGGGACCTCCGCCGCGTCCCCATCCCCCCTGCCTGCGTCCTGCCAAAGCGGGGCCGGTGCCAGGCAGCTGTGTGGGCCCAAGGTCCGGTCCGCGGCCGCCAGATTCCTCCGGCGCATTCCTCC
>NW_023310700.1:0-4804 GCF_011077185.1 Oxyura jamaicensis | reverse complement strand
TGAGAAAGATACACTGCGAGCATTCGTGAATGTCATCAGAAAGCTGATCCCAATAAGACATGGGGAGGTCAGGAGCAGCCTGGCCAAGAGAGAAGTGAGGTTTTGGGGTGGGGAGAGGAGCATGGCCAGCAGAAATGAAGGATTTTGTAGAGGTAAGAGGGGTCACTGCTGTAGTAACAGTGACTTAAAACAGACATATATTGTTCTTGCCTTATTTTAACCACTAATTTGAATCCCTAAACCTAAATACTACCCCAGCCCTCTGACAGGAATCCATTACTCTAATGCTTGAACTCCAAAGAGCACTTCAAGCAAAATTCAGCCCATAGCCCCTTTCCCTTCCTTTACTCACTTGCTCACCCTCATCCCTTCTCTTAACACTAGCAGTAAAATGCTCCCTTTAACCCTCAACTACTTGGCAGACCTAAACCAAACCCTAAACCATAATGCATGCCCATGCACAAAGCACAGAAGAACACCAGAACTTCCCATTACATCTCTGTTTACTCTCTAACCCAGAATGGTGAGCCCTGGTCCCTGAAGGACTAGAGGGGTCAGCTTTGCCTCAGGATCGCCTACCCCACCAGGAGGAAAGTGACAGTGGCAGTCACTGTGAGGTCACTTCTGTCCCTGCATTTCAAAGGGCATCTACATGATCATGTGACTGTGGAAGGGATTGTCAGGTCACTTCTGCCTGAAGTAGCTGACAGGTCACACTTGACTCCTACCTGGGATCAGTACTTTTGGGCTGACGTCTGCCAGTGGCCCTGGTAGGCCAGCAGAAGGCACCTGGTTGGCATGCGGAGTATGGGATCCCCTCTGCCTCCATACCCACGAGGACCCAGACAGAAAGAAGGCCCCAGTATGGGTTGGCCTGCCCCTTCTGCTTGAGTCCGAGACTGGACAGCAGGAGGCACAAGGCTTGGCTGTGTCTAGCCAAGAAGCAGCAAGGCCAGCAGCAGGCCCATGGCTTGGAAGATGCTGATGAGGTGACTTGTGTGTGGTGTGCTGCCAGGCCGCAAGGAGCCAGATGGGTTGGGATGCTTCCTTTAGGAGTGGTTTCCACCCTGATGGAGGTTCATTTGGTAGTAGGAAAGAGTAGGAGAGGAAAAAATACTGCCACCAAGTGTACCTTGGAAGGTTGGCACTGGCCATGAGATGGAAGAAATGTCCCACTAAGGGTCATGCTGTGGTGCCAGAGGTCACCCAAAGAGTGTCTGTGATCAGACCATGGCTTTGTTTTTCAAGGATTAGCTGGTGAGGGTTGACGAGACATGGGTGAAATGACGGGAATGCTGGGATGAGAGGAAGGTGGTGGACAGAGATGGGTGTGTGCAGACTTCCAGGAAATAGGTGAAAGTGTGGGACAGCACAGGGAAGCCTGCAGAGGAGAAGGCAGAGGGTGCTGGCAAGAATGGCAGGCCCCAACAGCCCTCAGGTTTTTTTCGCTTTGTCTAGAGCTGATGAGGAGATGAGATGTAGGCATTGCAATGGGGCCTCTGCCTCCTTGCCACCCTGTGCAAACGGAGCTGTCATACCACTCTTCTTCTCATGGCATCACACTGCCCACCCCATGCCACAGATGCCCAGGAAAAGCCCTGAGCCACACATGGGGTACAGGATCTCCCCTCCACTACCTGCTCGTAGTCCTTGGCCCTTCTGCTTCATCAAAGCAAACCAAGACATTTGGCAGCACAGTGCCTTTGCCTGTCTGGAATCATGGCCTCAATTAGCTGCACTACCAAGTCCCTGGGGTGGCTTTGTTAGTAACAGCCCTCAGTGGGGCCCATTAATACTCCAAGGCACTTCAACTTTTCCTTCTGCCTTGACTTTCTGAAGCAATTGCATCATTCTCCTCTCAGGACCTCAGCATCATCGCCTCAGCACCAAAAGACACCATGGAACTTGTTCAAATGAAGAAACTCCCCACATCTCTTGCATAGTTTTGTTCAAGACTTCAAGACTTGTACAGCTAATTGGAGAGCTTTCATGGTGTCGTTAAGGAGGAAGGTTTCCAAAAGCACCTCATAAAAATCTTTTCTCATCTTAAAGGATGTGCTTATTTGAATTTTGTTTTGTAGCATTATTCCCTAATTGATCTTGATCTCCCTTGGAGAGCTTTCTAGGGAGGAAAAGCAGACTCTTGAGGTCTGACGCTGCAGAGACAACCTTGCTGCTCACCACCCCAGCCCTGACATTGCTCTCCTTGGCCACCTGGTGCTTGCTTCTCATTTCCTTACCCCAGCCTTCACTCAAGTCTGCACAGCTGGATGTTACAGCCCCTTTGCATCAGCTCCTCCCTGCTTTCCTGAGAGCCCTGGCTGCACACAGGTGCAGAACGGGCTTTCCTATTACCAACCAAGGAACATAAAGCATTTTTTTTTTATTTTTTATTTTTATTTTTTTTTTTTATAAAAAAGCAAACTCCTCATCTCGTATGCCTCCTGTGAGGTTTACCTTACCACAAGAATAACTGTACAAGAAGGATTTTCTACTGATAGACAGGAAATTACAAAGAATAGCGTAAGCCTTGATCCATAACCTATGAATTCAATGGTCATGATGAGGTTCTTGAGAAGCACCAAAATAGACACAGTGCTGAGAGATGGGCAAGCTGGGCTGCTTCTACCTGAAACTGGAAGCAGCCTCTGGTGCGGGGAGAGCGGTCTAAAGGATCTAGGAGGAAGGGGAGGGCAAACCAGGAGAACCATGGGAAGTGCATAGGTCCAGACAGGCAGCTGGAAGGGGACATTCCACAGAGACTCTTTAATCAAGACCTGTGGATGTGCCTGGAAGATGGGGGAGCACACCATGATAGACAAAGAGATGACAAAGCAAGGACAGGTGAACACCAGTATTTCTTCTCCTGCAATGAAAATACATCCTGAAAATTCACATTTCTTCCTGGTAGAAACTACACGGTGTGACATTTTATGGAGGGGATTGAATCCTTTGAAGTGATGAGCAGTTGCTCTATTCGTTAAGTGCTAATGAAATTCCAGGGTATTGAAGCAGAGCTTTGCTGTCTGACCATAAGCAGTCAGGGGAAGCCACCAGAGACCCATGTGTGATTGAGGTCCTTCCATGGTCTGGCATCTCTCAAAAGGTACCTGCAGGAGACCAGAACCCTTTGGGGGATTCAAGTGGAGACAGATGGAGTACCCAAGGCACCTCCACTGCCAGCAGTGGTCTTTATCCTTGCAACTACAGTCCAGCCCAGCACACAAACCCCTTCAAGGACACACCCCTTCTTCAGTGAATTCCTGAGACTGACCCAAAGTGGAAATGGCCCTTGGGAACCCAAGATACTCTCCTTTGTTCCTAGGAGACAGCTGAACATCCATTGACCATCCTGGGTCATCTGCAGCAAATTCAGTCTTCAAGACTGAAGAACAGGAACCTTCAAAGAGCTGGGACACAACCCATCAACTTGCCCCCCTTGGGGAATCCATCCCCTTCCAACTGTGGGTATGAAGCTGAAAAATGTGAGATGACCCGTCAGATCAATGCCCAGAGGAAGGGAAAGTTATTTGAATTGTCCTGTCATGGCAGCAGGTAAAAGGCTTTGTGTTGGGCCTCAGATTAATCAAGGAGACCTAATCCAGTTCCTCCCTGAGATAAAGCAAACACTTGAAGTAGAGTTAAGGACATTTAGACGTGACCTGAAATATAGAATGATCTAGCCATTGGTGAAGGAACGTTTAGTGCCATCCAAAAAGGAAACAAGCACTACAACACCTAAGGGTAACGTGTCTCACCCATGGCTCTGTCATCCCATGGGGCAGGGGAGAGGGCACTGACAGCCAAGGGACACATTTGGGTGTGGAAGGTGGGGCCCAGCAGAGACAAGGAGTCAGTGCAGTGGGGTGGGGGAGGCCAGGAGAAGCAGCCCAAGCGGTGGTGTTGCTTGTGAGGACATGTTTGTGCCAGCAGCCTGAGTGGGCAGCAGCTGTGCACAGGCGAGGGGAGGCCAGGAAGCACATGCCAAGAGCGCTGCTGCCAGCAGAGACAATGCTGGGGCCGAGGCCAAGGGGAGAGTCAGGCCCAGGGCAGGGGGCTGCAAGGGCCATGCTGAGCTCCCTGCCCTGTGGTGAGGGGACGAATGTCCTGGGCCCCTTCCTGCTCTGCCCAGGCCAGCAAGGGCCCAGAGCGGTCTGCTGTCCCCTGCAGCTCTGGGCTCCCTTCCCCAGCCCTGGCACTGCAGCTCCAAGCCCTGCTGGGAGCCCTCCCCTGCATGCTCCCACCGCTCCCTGACGCTGCTGGTGCCCTCTGCCGGGCAATGCCCAGCCCAGCCCAGCCCCTGCCCACCTCTCCCCACCTCCCCCACCTCTCCCCAGCCCAGCCCAGCACAGCAGCTCAGCAAATGCAGGGCCCCGAGCTGGCGGTGCTGCTCTCTAGAGCCACGGGGCTGTGGTTCCCTAGGACCCCCGCAGGACTCCCCCTGCCCGTGCTGCTCAGGGTGGGCAGCAGACCCAACTCCAGGGGGATCTCTGCTGCTGAGCCCCTTTCCATCTGCCCTGATGGCTCAGCACCACAGGACAGGGCTTGCTAGGGCCATGGGGTGTCTCTAAGGGCAGGGGAGTGCTGCCCCAGACCTCACCCACAGTGCTTCAAAATGGTTCTCCTCAATTCCTGTGTAGTCCTACGGACCTTTGCCTGCTGGCACTTCACTGCCTCCCCTGGCATTGCAGCGATCTCCTTAGAACAAGGACACCTCACATTTGCTTTTCCCCCCCAAAAAATCCCCCTAAAAAGTCCTTCTTTGGATGGTCACTCATTTGAAGAGGTCCTAATCACTGCCCAC
>NW_023310699.1:3341-3630 GCF_011077185.1 Oxyura jamaicensis | reverse complement strand
TCATCCTCACCTCCATCACTGTGAGCACCCCCATCCCCATCTTCATCCTCCTATCATCATCCTCACCATCACCACCATGATCCTCACCATCAGCACCTTCATCCCCATCATCATCCTCGTCATCATCATCCTCCCCTCCATCCCCAGCATCATCTTCATCATCATCCTCACCATCATCACTCCCATCCCATCTTCATCCCCATCATCATCCTCACCTCCAGCCCCGTCATCGTTGCCATCTCCATCATCCCCATCATCTTCATCCCCTTCATCATCGCCACCATCATCT
>NW_023310699.1:0-3331 GCF_011077185.1 Oxyura jamaicensis | reverse complement strand
CCATCATCTTCATCCCCTTCATCACCGCCACCATCCCCATCATCTTCATCCCCATCATCTTCATCCCCTTCATCCCCACCCTCACCCTCCTCATCCTCCCCATCCGCCCCGCTCCCCTCCCCCACCCCGCCGCCCTTTTTTTGGGTAAAAATCAGCCAAAAGCCCCATTTCCAGCGGGACCCGGGCCCTTCCCACCCCGGGGCCGTTTTTTTTTCTTCATTTTCCCTTTTTTTTGCAAGAAAACCCTCGCGGCAGACCCCGATGAGGTCACTTCACGGCGACGTCATTTTTTGGTTTTTGCCCTTTTTTCACGTGGACTTCACAAAAAATGTGTGTTTGCAGTGGGAGGGGGGGGGGTGATGAATTTTTGTCCTTTTTCCTTATTTTTTTTGTGTTCGCTTTCGCTCTGCGACCGGTGGGGAACGGCGCCGGCGATTTTTTTTTTGCCGGCCCAAAATCCCCATTTTTTCCCCCAATTCCACCGGGCTGCGAACGCTTGGACCCAAACCCTGGGGGGGGGGGGGGGGGAAAAATGAAGAAAAAAAAATAAAAAATATTAAAAATTAAGAAATGGGAAGAAAGGGGAAGGATCGCGCGCAGGAGGCCGGAGCGTCGAAAGATCAAAAAAAGAGTAAAAATAAAAGTTTAAGGTTTTTTTTTTCCCCAAAAAAGGATGGAAACGGGGCTTTTCCCGAATTTGGGGCAAAACCAAGCAGAATCGGGCAAGTTTCAAGCGGAACCAGAGCGAAGAGGGAAAACGGAAAGCAAAAAAATAATAACGCCAAAAAAAGTGAAAGAAGATGAAAAAGTGAAGCAGGAGGCGGGTTTTGGGTGAAAAAGGCCCGAAATCAGAGCCGCCAGGCGCCGTCCCCAGCAGCCGCTGCTTTTTTGGGGGAAATTTGGGTAATTTCCGCTTTTGTCCGCGTCGCTGCGCTCCTCCCGGCAGTAGAAATAAACTAGAGCCTAGCTACACGCCGCCTGCCTCATTTTGGGGAGAAAAACGGGGATTTGGGGACAAAAAGCGGTCCTTTGGCTTTTTAAGGGGATTTAGGCCATTTGGGTGTTTTTAGTGGTTTTTTTTTCCACGGCCCCAAGGGTTCAGCGCATCCCCGGGGGCTCGCCGCCAGAAAAAAGGGGAAAATCCCCACATTTTCACCCAAAAATCCGCGGGGCGGTGGGCAAAGCGGTGAGGAAGCAGCCGTAAAAAAAGGGCAAAACGGTAAAAATTAAGGTAAATTGTTGATTTTTAGCTAGTTATAAAAATTAACAGAAATTGTTGATTTTTAGCTAATGATAAAATTTAAGGTAAATTGTTGATTTTTAGCTAATGATAAAAATTAATGTAAAATGTTCATTTTTAATAAAAATTAATGTCAATAGTTGATTTTTAACTAGTTATAAAAATTAACGTAAATAGTTGATTTTTAACTAGTTATAAAAATTAACGTAAAATATTGATTTTTAGCTAATGATAAAAATTAAGGTAAATTGTTGATATTTAAGTAATGATAAAAATTAATGTAAAATGCTCATTTTTAAGAAAAATTAAGGTAATTTGTTGATTTTAAGCTAATGATAAAAATTAACGTAAACCGTTGATTTTTAGCTAATGATAAAAAATTAAGGTAAATTGTTGATTTTTAGCTAATGATAAAAAATAACAGAAATTGTTGATTTTAAACTAATAAAAATTAACGTAAACTGTTGATTTTTAGCTAATTCTAAGAATTAACAGAAATTGTTGATTTTTAGCTAATTATAAAAATTAACCTAAATTGTTGATTTTTAACTAATGATAAAAATTAACCTAAATTGTTGATTTTTAATTATAAAAATTACCGGGACAAGCCCTCGCTTCAATTTCCCGTTTTGCCGCAAACCCTCCCCAAAAGCTGCCCCAGATGGCCTGAATTCACCTGATTTCACCCCAAAACGCTGCCCCGGGGGGATGCGAGCGGCGCCCTTCGACTAGAAAAAAAAAAGGGGGAAAATGGGCAAAAAGAGGGGATTGTAGAAAGGGGGGGGGGCGGGGAAAAAAAAAGGGGGGGGATTTTGGGGGGAAACGGGGAAAAAAAGGCAAATTCCGGGCGAAATCGGTGAATTCCTACTCTTTTTATTGAATTTCTCGTCCTGGGGGCGTTCACTCTGGAGCGGAACGTTTCCCTCGCGCTCCGCGGTGGAAAACCCCCCGAAACGCCCCAAAATCCACCCCGGGGGGGGGGGGGGGGGGCCCCCCCGGGGGGGGGGGGGGGGGGGGCCCCCGCCCCCCCCCCGGGGGGGCCGCTCGAACCGGCGCGGTTCTCATCGCCGCCCCCCTGCGCCGGGGGTGGGGGCCGGGAACCTCCCGCTCGCCGCCTCCGTTTTTGGGGGGTTTTGCCCCATTTTTGGTCCGCCGGGGAGGCTCCGGCCTCTGCCCCACGGTCACGACGGCCCTCGTGTGTCCACGAGGATGAGGAAGAGGAGGAAGAGGAGGCTGGAGGAGGAAGAGGAGGCTCCGGCCTCTACCCTGGTGGTGTGACGGCCTCGTCCGTCCCCGAGGAAGAGGAGGCAGAGGAGGAAGAGGAGGCTCCGGCCTCTACGCCTTGATCACGACGGCCTCGTCTGTCCATGAGGATGAGGAAGAGGAGGAAGAGGAGGAAGAGGAGGCTCCGGCCTCTACCCTTGAGCACGATGGCCTCGTCCGTCCATGAGGATGAGGAAGAGGAGGAAGAGGAGGCTCCGGCCTCTACCCCACGATCACGATGGCCTCGTCGGTCCACGAGGAAGAGGAGGAAGAGGAGGCTCCGGCCTCTACCCTGGTGTTGTGACGACCTCGTCCGTCCCCGAGGAAGAGGAGGCAAGAGGAGGAAGAGGAGGAAGAGGAGGAAGAGGAGGCTCCATCCTCTACCCCTTGAGCACGATGGCCTCGTGTGTCCATGAGGATGAGGAAGAGGAGGCAAAGGAGGCTGGAGGAGGAAGAGGAGGCTCCGGCCTCTACCCCATGATCACGACGTCCTCGTCCGTCCATGAGGATGAGGAAGAGGAGGAAGAGGAGGCTCCGGCCTCTACCCTGGTGGTGTGACGACCTCGTCCGTCCCCGAGGAAGAGGAGGCAAGAGGAGGAAGAGGAAGCTCCATCCTCTACTCCTTGAGTACGATGGCCTCGTGTGTCCATGAGGATGAGGAAGAGGAGGAAGAGGAGGCTACGGCCTCTAGCCCATGATCACAACGTCCTCGTCCGTCCCCGAGGATGAGGAAAAGGAGGCAAGAGGAGGAAGAGGAGGAAGAGGAGGCTCCATCCTCTATCCCATGATCACAACGTCCTCGTCCGTCCATGAGGATGAGGAAGAGGA
>NW_023310698.1:0-4339 GCF_011077185.1 Oxyura jamaicensis | reverse complement strand
CAACTGCTGTTGCTACTTCTAATGTTATGTGATATCCCACTGCAGTGGGATATCCACTCCAGCCTGTGTTTGTGCTTGGGACTGACCCAGCCCTGGTGCAGGACATTGCATTTGGCTTTGTTGAACTTCATGAAGTTCTCACAGGACCATCCTTCAAACCTCTCTAGGTCACTCTGTATTACATCCCTTCCCTCAAGTATGTGAACCACACCAAACAGCTTGGTGCCATTGGTAAACTTGCTGAGGGTGCATTCAATCCCCCTGTCCATGTCCCAACAAAAATGTTAAACAGTGCTGGTCCCAATACCGACCCTGGAGGAACACCTCTCCTTACTGATCTCCACCTGGACTTTGAGCCACTGACTGCAACTCTTTTAGTGTGATCATCCAAACAATTCCTTACCCACTCAGTGGTCCATGCATCAAACCCATGTCTTCAATTTAGAGACAAAGATATCATGGGGAACAGTGTCAAATACTTTGCACATGCCCATATAGATGTCAGTTGCCATTCCCATATCCACCAATGCTGTAAACCCATCACAGAAAGTCACCAGATTTTTCAGGCATGATCAGTCTGCCCTTTGTGAAGCCATGTTAGCTGTCAAAAATCAAGTCCTTATTTTCCATGTGCCTTAACAGAGTTTCCAGAAGGATCTCTCTCATGGTCTTGCTGAGCACCAAGGTAAGCCTGGCTGGGCTGTAGTTCTCCAGGTCTTCCTTGTTTCCCTTTTTAACAATGGGAGTTACGCTTTCCCTTACCCCAAGAGACTGCAGTGTTCCCTCCTTGCCATTATGATCCTAAACTGCACCATTTAATCATCACTTCAGGCAAGGCTGCACTTGAACTTCACCTTCTCCACCTTCTCATCCCTTCTTATTGCCAATTGGCTCCTCAATCACTTTGAGAAGGAAGTTGTTATCAGTGCATTACAGGAACCTCCTGGATTGCCTGTGCTTTTATGTGCTGTCCCTGCAACAGATATCAGGGTGGTTGAAGTCCCCCATGAGGACCAGAGCTTGTGAATGTGAGTCAGCTCCTATCTCTTTATAGAGAGCCTCATCTGCTTGGTCTTTCTGATCAGTTGACCTTCAGCACATCCCCACGACAATATCCCCTGTCCCCGTCCTTCCTGTAATACTGACCCACAAGCTCTCTGTAAGCTCCGAATTCATTCCCAAGAAGAGCTACATGAACTCAAGTCTCTCATTGACATAGAGGACAACACCTTCCCCTCGACTCCCCTGCCTGTCCTTCCGCAAGAGCCTGTATCCTTCCATTCCAACACTCCAGTTACAGAAGGCATCCCACCCTGTCACTATAATGCCAATGAGGTCATATCCCTTCAGCATTTGTACATCTCTAACTTGTCTTGTTTACTGCCCATGCTACACCCATTAGCATAGAGATATTTGAGTTGCGCTCCTGTTGAAGCTGACTTACTGGCTGGAGTGGCTGGAATTCCTTTGTGCTGCTCTTCAGGTGGTTTCCTGCTGACCCATGACTCTTCTCCAGGCTCTGTGCATCTGTGTCTGCCACTGACATCAAACTGGTAAGAGTTTCATAGATTAAGGTCCCCCTTCCCCAGCAATTTTAGTTTAAATTTATTTGAAATCATTGCATCACTTTCTATTCCAAAAAATATTTTTAACACGTGTTTATTATTGGCAGTGAATATAAAATAGGAATCTTCAATCCTCTAATGACCTTCATATTGTGAAAGAGAAATAAAATGATAAGACTATTATTACCCTCCCCCCCCCCCCCAAAAAAAAAAAAAAAAAAAAAAAAGTTGTTGTTTAATGTGCAACTTAAACAGAATTGAAATAGATAAATCCAGGATTCTGGGATTCTGATTCCAGGAAATGAGGTATGGTTCCTTTCAAAATTGTGCAAATATGGGTACCAGGTATTTTCCTACAATCTGGCACACCTATGGATTTTCCATATCACTCTTTATATAATCTCTTATCAATATATTTGAATGTTTGCACAGTCCTCTAACTTCTAATTGGTTACATAATTAGCATTCTGCTAACATGACAAAATCCTCCTGTGCATGCATCCTCAGAGGGTTCTCTTGTTGGGCTAAGGCACCTCAATCTATGATTGGGCATGATTTTATAGTATTATAATGAGGATAGTTCACAGATGGTTCACAATATAATAGGCTTACTTTTGTTTTTCAGCCAATTATTTAAACAAGTTGATCAGAAGCACATTCAAGAACATATTTGTTTGTTTATTTGTTTGTTTTAGACCATGTTTAAGACCATTTTAAAAAATGGTCTTCCTGATTAGCAGCTCCTAAATTAATCATCCTTTAGACATCTCCAAGGCCTGGGTCATCTTGCCCTTTTCTCAAAGTACATATTATATTTCTTTCATTCAAAACAGAGATAACTATCTACTGGTATCATCTCCTCTCCCTGTTTTCTCGACCAACAGTGCAACAAGTCTTTTTGAGAGTCAATCAGCACATTATAAATTACTTAATCCCACCTCACCAACAGTGTAAATCTGATATTCAGAAACTTCTCTTCTGAGGATGAGAACTCAAATTATCAGATGGGTTGACAGGCCTGGACCTCTCTCCTTCCCAAGTAGGGGTGCCTCTTTGACATCTCCAACTTTATCTCCAACTAGGTTGGATGTTACCTGGGAAAATATTGATAACTGAAAGTTATCAAGTGAAAGTGGTGAACAATTGACTCCAGCTTGAGTACTGCAGTAAGTAAATTTACCAATGGCAATTACAGATGTGTTATATCTGTCTGTCACCTTAGGAAACTACTTATCTCTTCAACTTTGTGAAACTGTCTCAGTGAAATTCATTGGCAGGGCTCTGAAACAGGTAAGCATTGACTTTGATACTTGGCTACATAATCCTTTAGACATAAACCACTGACCAAGTCTGGGTCTAGGACCTGATCCATCTGCACCTAGGCTCCCCACAGAGGAGCTCAGAAAGCAAGGGGGTCCTTTCTGAAACATGTGACTCAGTGGGAAGGCCTCCCTCAGCCACTTGCTCTTAAATGACCATAACCACCTTTAACCTTGGCCAGACAAGTTCACATTTGCAGTCTTCTGAAGGAAGATTCATTCTCCCAGGCTGGAATACTCAAATTACAAAGGAAGGAAGAACCATTAAAACAAGGACAAGGTAATAGAACTGTGCCATCTCTTGCTGTTTTAAGCCTTTATAAGCCAATGGGAATCACAGTCCAAAGTACCCAACTATTATAATGTATTTTCTTAATGACAAGTAATAGCAAGTTACAATTAGTGTATTGGCTGTGGATGTGGTCTACCTTGACATCAGTAAGGCTTTTGACATCGTTCCCCACAACATTGTCCTCAGAAAACTGGCTGCTCGTGGCTTGGCCTGGCTTTCATTTCGTTGGGTTAAGAGCTGGCTGGATGGCCGGGCCCAGAGAGTTGTGGTGAATGAAGTCAAATCCAGTTGGAGGCCGGTCACTAGTGGAGCCCCCTAGGGCTTGGTACTGGGGCCAGTCCTCGAACATCTTCATCGATGATCTGGATGAGGGGATCGAGTGCATCCTCAGTAAGTTTGCAGACGACACCAAGTTAGGTGTGTGTGTCGATCTGCTTGAGGGTAGGAAGGCTCTGCAGGAGGATATGGATAGGCTGCATCGATGGGCTGAGGCCAACGGTATGAAGTTCAACAAGGCCAAGTGCCGGGTCCTGCACCTGGGGCGCAATAACCCCAAGCAGAGCTACAGGCTGGGAGATGTGTGGTTAGAAAGCTGCCTGGCAGAGAAGGACCTGGGAGTATTGGTTGACAGTTGGCTGCATATGAGCCAGCAGTGTGCTCAGGTGGCCAAGAAGGCCAACAGCATTCTGGCTTGCATAAGAAACTGCGTGGCCAGGAGGTCCAGGGAAGTGATTGTCCCCCTGTACTCGGCTCTGGTGAGGCCGCACCTCGAGTACTGTGTTCAGTTTTGGGCCCCTCGCTACAAGAAGGACATGGAGGTGCTCGAGCGAGTCCAGAGAAGGGCTACAAAGCTGGTGAGGGGTCTGGAGAACAAGTCTTACGAGGAGCAGCTGGGGGAGCTGGGCTTGTTCAGCCTGGAGAAGAGGAGGCTCAGGGGCGACCTTATTGCACTCTACAGGTACCTGAAAGGAGGCTGTAGCGAGGTGGGGGTTGGTCTATTCTCCCACGTGCCTGGTGACAGGACAAGGGGGAATGGGCTAAAGTTGCGCCAGGGGAGTTTTAGGTTGGACATGAGGAAGAACTTATTTACTGAAGGGGTTGTTAGTCACTGGAATAGGCTGCCCAGGGAAGTGGTGGAGTCACCATCCCTGGAGGTCTTTAAA
>NW_023310697.1:0-25287 GCF_011077185.1 Oxyura jamaicensis | reverse complement strand
GTTCAGAGGTTGGACTCGGTGATCTTGGAGGTCTCTTCCAACCTAGACGATTCTGTGATTCTGTGATCTTCAATCATGGTAAATGTAGAGCAAAGTGTAGTTAATGCATTGGCATACCAGAAAACAAATTTACATATACAAAAAGAAATGGAAAATCTTGCAGCTATCTTGCAGCTATCTTTTTTTAAAAAACAAACAGACAAACAAACCGAACTACTAGAGTGTGGACTTTATCATAATTACTTTTCACAAAAATACTGAGAATTCTAACACAAAAACAAGTTTAAATGAACTCTTTATAGAACACTGATGGATGTGCAGCATCTATAATACTCCTTCAACATGCACATAGACCTCCTACAAAGCACCACTTCTTAAACGTATAATAGATGCACTGCTAACAGTAGAAGTATAAAAATAAACACAATCACTTCAAAAAAAATTAATGAAAAGGATCAACTTTTTCTCATTTGAACATGTAAATTATTTTTTCCAGGTACATTTAAGAGTACTATTCTCTTACAAAAAATGAGAAGTCTTGAAGGATTCCGGTTCCATCTCTGCTCATTCTGAATTATTTGCATGAACTATCTGAGGTCCCAGTGTTCCCCAGCCTTTGATCAAGAGCTCTTAAACCATGTAAACTGTATCAAGATCATATAATTTAAAAAATAGTATTTCTAGCTTTACTCTAAGTTTATTAAATATTTATGTTACTTTCCATAGTCTTAGTACATAATGTGTGTTACTGAGTGTATCCCATTTACAATTTCTAATAGGCAAGATATATCCAACTTAGTTCATGGTTTCTATGATTAAATAAAAAGTCCCAGTTTTCATAAAGAGCAATGGAATACAGAATTCCTAGTGTGCCAAATTATAATTCAGTCTGAAGCAGAACTGCACATTTCTCATGTTTTGAAAAAAAGTTGAAAAAACTTTTCAACCAACAGAGAACTGTTCACTTAAAGATTTCTTTAAACTGTATAATCCAGAAGTGTTGTAAGAGTCCCTTTTCTTTCCACAACTCATCACTGAAAGGCTGATCCAATGTTATCATTTAAAGAAAACATGCAAAAATAATTTAACTGGCATATTCTATGAAGGACTTACCGTTACTAAGATGTCAGACACTGAAATAATGTTTGTTTTCTGGGGGGGAGGGGAAACAAATATTATATTGCAAATATGAAAGCCAGTCCTGCATTATTATTTTTTAAATCACATAATTAAATTCTTAACTGTGCTAGGTAGAAGCCACAATATTGAAGAAGGTCCCTTTAACAAGGAAGGAGACAGATATCACTTAATCAGGATATGGGAATGGAATCTGTACCTGTGAGTAAATGGCAATGCGTTCTGGGTTGGTTCAGCCCTTGGGTCCGAGTTCTGCATCACTTCTGGTGTCACTCTTTCATCATCTGTCCCGTTAATACTTTCTGGCGTTAAAGGAGACTGAATATCCCCTCCAGCTGATTCCTTAAGTAAAACAAGAAAAAATGACATATTAGAGTTACAAACCAACTTGCTCAGGAAGACAATATGTGCATAAGTACTAAAGTTAATTCTTAAATGAGATACAAATTTTAGGCAATATTACTGTGAGGCTCACTGATTTCCAGCATCCCTCATAGGAATATATTACCATAACATTCATATTATCTTGTACAAAACACAACTGAACTATGATTTGTTTGCAAGTATCCAGCCCCCTTCCTTTTAATAGAGCTCTCTCTCTCTTACCTGATATTATTACAGAATCACAGAATCACAGAATCGTCTAGGTTGGAAGAGACCTCCAAGATCACCGAGTCCAACCTCTGACCTAACACTAACAAGTCCTCCACTAAACCATATCCCTAAGCTCTACATCTAAACGTCTTTTAAAGACCTCCAGGGATGGTGACTCAACCACTTCCCTGGGCAGCCTATTCCAATGCCTAACAACCCGTTCAGTAAAGAAGTTCTTCCTAATATCCAACCTAAACCTCCCCTGGCATAACTTTAGCCCGTTCCCCCTCGTCCTGTCACCAGGCACGTGGGAGAATAGACCAACCGCCACCTCGCTACAGCCTCCTTTAAGGTACCTGTAGAGTGCAATAAGGTCACCCCTGAGCCTCCTTTTCTCCAGGCTGAACAGTCCCAGCTCCCTCAGCTGCTCCTCGTAAGACTTGTTCTTCAGACCCTTCACCTTATTATATACAGCCCCCTGGAGCTGGAAGATGCTGACAGGGAGTGAGATGAAACCTCTATAATCCAATGGGAAAGTGCCTGACCGCCTACATATTTTGAATGTTCAAAAGTCTATGGGGCTGGATGGGATTCATCCAAATGTACTGAAGGAGCCGACAGAAGTGCTCGCCAAGCCACTTTCAATAATTTACCTGGCTAACCGGGGAAATCCCTGTTGACTAGAGGTTAACAAATGTGACACCCATCTAAAAGAAGGGCATGAAGGAGGATCTGGGGAGTTACAGGCCTGTCAGTCTGACCTCAGTGCCAAAGAAGGTCATGGAACAGATCATCTTGAGTGCCATCACACATCACATACAGGACAATCAAGCAATCTGAATCAACCAGGGTGGGTTTATGAAGAGCAGGTCCTTCCTAGCTAACCTGATCTCCTTCTATGACAAATGACCCACTTAGCAGATGAGGGAAAGGCTGTGGATATTGTTTAACTGGATTTTAGTAAAGTGTTTGACACTGTTTCCAACAGTATTCTCCTGAAGAAACTGGCTGCTCATGGCTTGGACTTGTGTACATTTTGCTGGTTGAAGAACTGTCTGGGTGGCCGGGCTCAGAGTCATAGTGAATGGAGTTCAATCCAGTCTTGGGGCCAGTTTTGTTTAACATTTTTATCAGTGATCTGGATGAGGAGACTGAATGCACCCTCAGTAAGTTTGTGGATGATACCAAGTTGGGAGGAAGTGTTGATCTGTTTGAGGGTAGGAAGGCTTTGCAGAGGGATCTGGATAAGCTAGATCAATGGGCCACATTCAATTGCATGACATTCAACAAGGGTAAGTGCTGGGTGCTGCACTTGGGTCAAAACAACCCCATGTAGCAGTATAGGCTTGGGGAAGAGTGGCTGGGAAGTTGCCTTGCAGAAAAGAACCTGGGGGTGCTGGTCAGCTGCCAGCTGAACGTGAGCCAGTAGTGTGCCCAGGTGGCCAAGAAGGCCAATGGCATCCTGGCCTCCATCAGAAATAGTGTGGCCAGCAGGACTTGGGAAGTGATTGTCCCTCTACTCAGCACTGGTGAGACCACACCTCGGGTACTATGTTCATTTTTGGGCCCCTCACTACAAGAAAGATATTGAGTTGCTCGAGCGTGCGCAGAGAAGAATAACGAAGCTGGTGAAGAGACTAGAAAACAAGTCTTATGAGGAGCAGCTGAGGGAACTGGGGCTGTTTATTCTGGAGAAGAGAAGGCTCAGGGGAGACCCCATCGCTCTCTACAAGTACTTGAAAGGAGGTTGCAATGACAGTCTCTTTTCTCATGTGACAAGTTATAGGATGTAAGGAAATCACCTCAAGTTCCACTGGGGGAGGTTTAGATTGGATAGTAGGAATAATTTCTTCATGGAGAGGGTGATCAAGCATCGGAACAGGCTGCCCAGGGAAGTGGTGGAGTTCCTATCCCTGGAGGTATTTAGGAGATGTGTGGATGTGGCAGTAAGGGACATGGTTTAGTGGTGGGACTTTGTAGGTCAGGTTGACGGCTGGACTTGATGTTCTTGAAGGTCTCTTCCAACTTAGATGATTCTATGATCATCATATATTCAGCCCTCATCCAGTTACACAACTGGCAGCTATTCACACCCAGGATTCTTCTCCTTACTTTATATTCTAACAAACAGAATCAAACAATTCTGATATTTGTTTCTAAATCTAGCTTTAATATTATTTATTAATGAAAGTGAACAGTGCAGTCACAGTCTCATGTATTAGCCATCTGTAAAGAATGCTTGCTCAGCAGAGTCTTTGCAAAACTTTCATAGAAACATTAGCCTGGGCCTTGATCTTGCTGTTCATGTATTATCTGGGAAGGAGAACACACCAGCTACACCCAGGAAGCTTCCACTACTGCTCCATAACCAGATACCTGAAAAACTTAATGTCTGTCTCCTAGCAGAAGGCACTGGTACAGTTTTAATCACCTTTCATCATGCCAACATGTACATTTGTGTTTTGCCAACACACACTATTTGCTGATTTCTAGTCACTGAAAGGTATTTCCTTTAAAAACAAGCAAACAAACAAAACACAACAAAGTATACTGTGTAGCCCGCATATTATGTTAAAGAATTATAAGCTTTTCAATCCCTGTATGCAGTTTAATTTTAATATTTTTTTTCCTATTATAATCTTTTCAAGTAATGATTGTTGCAGGATATGAGTGAGTCATAAGGTAAGTAGCTTATCTTGATTTTAGAACGTAGGCTTTTAGTAATGAAGTGGTAACACGTTTCCAACTTACTCACGTAAAGAGCAACTCCACCATCTCACCTTCCTGGCCTGTCCTTCCTAAAAAGCACAAAGCCATCCATGGCCACATTCCAGTCATGAGAGCTGTCCCACCTTGTCTCAGTAATTGCAATGAGATCATAGCCCTACAATCACATGCACACCTCCAGTTCCCCTTGTTTATTCCCCATGCTGTGTAAGTTTACATAGAGGCATTTGAGATGGGATCCCAATGCATCTGCCTTTCCAGATGGGGCAACTGTAACTCATCTATGTGGGCCTACGGTAACTCTCCTGCTAAGCTTTGCTCCCTCTCTAGGCTCTGGGCATCCTTTGCCAGGTCTGGTGTTCAGCTGGCATGAGTGGGATGGCATGTCATCCCGTACCTTATCGTCAGCATCCCTGATGGTATCCCCCTCCCTCATTGAATCTAGTTTAAAGCCCGATCAATGAGCCCCACCAACTCATGACCAAGGACCCTCTTTCCCCTTTGGGAAAGATGAATCCTGTCCAATGCCAGCAAGCCCCGTGTCATGTAAGGCTTCCTGTCACCAAAGAACCCGAAATTTTGGTGATGACACCAGCCACAGAGCCATTTGTTAATGGACGCTATCCTTCTGTTCCTGTCGCTGTCAGTACTGGGGAGAATGGAGGTAATGACTTGTGCACCCAAGTTCCTGATCATCCATCCCAACTCCTTGAAGTCCCTTTTGATTGCTCTTGGGCTATGCATTTCCACTTCTCTTCCTAGATGTAGGACCAGAAATGGGTAATAGTCTGAGGGTTGAACCAAGCTGGGAAGTCTCCTGGTGACATCCTTAACCTGGGCCCCAGGAAGGCAGCAGACTTCCCTTAGAGAAGTGTCTCTTCTATATATTGCAGTCTAGAACTCCTCAAGATAAAATTTCTATAGCTGCCTACAATATAAAATGTAGGGCTCCAAAGGCAAAATCTATACAGGAAAGTTAACAATATCAATAGCTCATATAGATTAAGAGAAAGTTTTAACCCTGGGCAACTGTTAGATAAAAATGTCTTGTCTCTGAGTAATTCTGTCCAAAAAAAATAATAAGTCACTCCCTTTCACGGTGTCAAATTTAAATCCTTAAACAGTATGTCAAAAGAGAAGCACAGCAATTGCTTTCCCCATGAACAAAGAAACATGGAAACATTGAGTGGCTTGGTTGGAAGGAACCTTAAAGATCATCTAGTTCCAATCCCCCTCCCATGGGCAACAATGCCACCCACTGGATCAGGTGCCCTGGGCATCCTTTGCCTGGTCTGGTGTTCAGCTGGCATGAGTGGGATGGCATGTCATCCCGTACCTTATCGTCAGCATCCCTGATGGTATCCCCCTCCCTCATTGAATCTAGTTTAAAGCCCGATCAATGAGCCCCACCAACTCATGACCAAGGACCTTCTTTCCCCTTTGGGAAAGATGAATCCCGTCCAATGCCAGCAAGCCCCGTGTCATGTGTGGATGTGGCGCTTGTGGTCACAGTTTAGCAGTCGATTTTTAGTGTTGGATGGATGGTTGGACTTGATGTTCTTGAAGGTCTTTTCTAACCTTATTGATTCTATATAAATATCTGATGGGAGGGTGCAAAGAACATGGAGCCAGGCTCTTTTCAGTGGTGCCCAGCAACAGGACAAAGACAATTTGTACCAACTGGAACATGAGATTTCATCTGAACATCAGGAAACACTTCTTTACTGTGAGAGTGACTGATCATGGGAGTGGGTTGCCCAGAGAGGTTGTGGAGTATCCCACCTTGGAGACATTCAAAATCAGTCTAGACATGGTCCTGGGCAACCTGCTTTAGATGTCCCTGCTTGAGCAGTGGGGTTGGACCAGATGACTTTCAGAGGTCACTTCCAACCTCAACCATTCTGTGATTCCACTGCTTAAAGCAGCTAGTCCTGGCTGCTCTTGCTGCTGAGAAGTAGGGATGTTTCTGAGAATTCACATGTACTCTTTTGTAATGAGGCCAGATCGAAACCCTTTGACTATGAGTACCCAAAATATTGTTTTGAATTTTATTTTTATTTTAGATGGAAAAATTTATTTAGAACTTACCTCTTACTTACAGGGTGATGAGGGCAGAGATGAAGGATGTGTTTCTTCACATGCTAGAAATGGGAGAAAGCAAAATAGTTTTAAAACCTACAAAGTTAAACCCAACTTAATAGTGTGGTATTTCATATCTTTGGTGGGATTTGATGACAATATTCCCTGAACAATAAAGCAATCTATTTGTCAGTAAAATGTAGCTAATTTTATACTGACAACCATCCTAGTGATACAAATATTTTTTTTTATTTCTATGCAATACTTTATATCTTATTAATGTTCATGAAGAATAATAAGTTGTAAATTCTGAAGTGCAGTAATTTTTTTACCTTATATAATTTTATTTGCTAAGCAGTTAACTTTGAACTATGTGTGTTACGTATTTACTATTGCTGTGAAAACATTCAGGTGTGACACACTACAAAGAGTTTGGGTTTAACATTATATGTTCCTGACCCTAATTAATATCGGTTTTAGAGTAATTACATTGAATCAGCTAGTTCAGTTTTAGATTATGGCCTAAGGTTGATTTGAATAAGCAGAATATTAAAAGATCTGCAATGCACATTGTAATGAAATGAAGTTACATATGTATTACTGATGGTCAATTTAAAGGGATAGCTGGAGGGTGAGGGCTGGGGTGGTGATGGGACAGGGGTGAGTCTATATGGAGATGTCTGTCTTTATCTGATTCTACAACTAGGTACTGATTTTGCTTTAGAAGGCTTGCATATTGCTTGCATATGTATTTTGATGTGCTTTGCTGTATGCAGCAACACATAAAGAAGTTAGGAAAAATGTATTAAGAAAAGTGGAATGTGTGCATCTCAGTGGGCACAAAAGGTAGGTAACACGTGCAGCAATATTATGTCCCAATTAAATTCATAGCTTTTACTCTCCTTCAGGGAACAACCCATCTTCAGCACCCAAGCTCATGTCTTCCACATTGACCCAAACACTAAGAAGAACTGGGTTCCCACCAGCAAGTATGCTGTTACTGTGTCCTACTTCTATGACAGCACAAGAAATGTCTACAGGATAATCAGTTTGGATGGCTCAAAGGTAAGTTTTATTTTAGAGATTTTTTGTGCTGATTGATTTTTGCATTTATTTTCCAGTGTGATGTCTTTCATGTATCTTCTCAGATGCTTTTGTCATTATCTAAGAGATTACTGATGTGTTAAAAGGGTTATACTGTTTCATTAGATGTTTTAAGTGTTCATTGGAAAATATTATTCTCCATGCATTCATATTTACTTTGATAAATCAGTTGCTGAACTTAAGCTATGACCTTTTATTTAATATTGATTCATGTAAAAGGGCATTCCCTGTGATGTATACTAAAAAGTACAAATAGTGTGTGTGAGTCAGCATAGGCAGGCAGCAGGAACAACCACAGACCCACAGCTAAAACACAAAGAATAAAATTATTTTCATTACTTTGCCAACCAGGGGTTCCCTGAAGCAACACCCGGGCAGAGGCACACAAGTGGGGACGCAGGCACCGCTAAGCTTGGTCCATTCTAGAGGATAACAGGCCTGCTGTTTACACCTGTTTATCAAGGGTTTGTGCAGGCAGTTTTTACCATCATGCTGTGATCCTCACTGTGCTTCTTTTATCTTCTCTGTACCAAGGCCAGGAGCTCAAGCGTGTCCAATAGGGCACGTTCAAGTCTACCAGACACCTATGTTATCTATACACAGATGCACTACTTGCCAAATACACGGAGCATAAAAAGCAGTAGGTACAATTTCTGTGCTTTTCTACATTGCTGCTCTCTAGACTTTACGCCTTCCCAGCTGCAAGGCCACTTGAGAGTATTTACAGTCCTCCTCAACAGTCTTCCGTTCTGATCTCATTCTCCTCGCCAATCTTCCACTTTTAATCCATTCCTCCCAACATATGGTTATAATAACCTGTTTTCATCTCCACATTCAATGTTGTATCATTATCATTGGCTTCAGCATTATGGAAGGCATCTGTTCAGTGCCTATAATCACTCGGTAAGTCCTTCATTACATTATCTTCCAGTTTTTGCTGTAGAGAATGTGATGATTCCTTCCTAATAAAGCACTGCATAGTAAGCTTTTATCAGAAACTCAGTTGGGCTGTGTTTGGGGGAGGGTTATGTTTTTTTCGTTGTTGTTGTTTTCTTTTTTTTTTTTTTTTAATTAGGAAAGATAATATGTTGAGCTTCTGATGTAAGAAACCTTGTTAAAATATTAATTTAGAAGACTTGGGAAAGTACTTGACAGTTCCTTTGGTTCTACCCCAAGTGGGTATAAAGACAGTAACTTTACAAACAGCACATCAGAAATCTATGCAATAAGGACATTAAAGATAGACAAAGTATAATCAAAAGCTATAATCCTTTGAAGATACTTTCAATTGCAATTTCTGGAGATGTGTCAATTCACGGTTGGAGCTGAAATACTCTGTATAAGCATAGCAGCACTCACAGATTTCTGTCAGAGATCTCTATATGATAATACTTCAGATGATTGAGACTCTGGTATCAAAGCCTACCCAAAATTTTCAAAGTTTAACTCTTACTTTGTTTCTTCCCTTCCAGCCTCCCTTCAAAAGTTTTTTTGGTTTCATCAAATAATTAAAGTAGCTTTTTCTGTGACTGTTTATTAAAAATAAAAAAGCAACCCCCCCACCCCCCAAAAAACAAAACCAAAACCAAAAAACAACAACAGAAACCCAAACAAATTTGGAATGGGACTAGATACTGTATGAAATCAGGGCTACTATTTGTAATGTGTAGCACCTAAAGTGATCTGCACATTTTACAAAATCCTTATTATGATATCTGTTGGGGTTCTTCTGCCTTTGTCTAAAGCTGCAACTCTTGCAAAGTGGTTGCTGAGTTACATTGTCAAGCAGTTGCTCATCTATTTATTTACTCTTTTGTCTTCTGCATTTTCTTTGTATTTACAATGCTATTGGCAAGGTATATTGATAATTCAATCCATCACTTTTATTTACTCTCTCTGCTGCAGTCTTAATGTTTTCATCCCAAGCATTATGTATCTAAGATCTAGGATCCCAGTCATGATTAAGACTCATTGTTTTAGTTATCACAGCACACTTCAGAAACATGCACATGTGAAAAGCGGGGGGGGGGGGGGAACCCATGGAAGAACTGTGTTTTTTTTTGGCATAATTCACATTTTTTAATTATTATTATTATAACTACATTTTTTTAAAAGTCTGTGCATATAAAATGTAATATGTACAAAGGGCTAAATATAAATCTAAAGTATTCTTAAGTTCAGAATGCGTTCAGATAATCTCTGGTATATGGCATTCAGCTGCAATGCCTTATATTGTCTATTGGTAGGACAGAAGTACTACATTGGCAAAGGAGAAAAAAACTATACTGTAATTCTATGGTTTTGAGTTTTAAAATGAAGCTGAATAAAGATTATTTTGTTTTTCTTAAATAGATTTTACGTTGCAAATGTCTCAGTTTTACATGTTGCCAGCTGCCAAAAACATTTGTTGAACTGTGTTGGCTTTGAAACTCTCATCCCTCAGGGGGATAAATATATGTTCCAAACAGGTTTTATTAAAAGCCTCAGTGCTGGTGGGGTTTACAGCACTCCGTGGTTTGTACATTACAGAGAATGAAATGCATGTGGCATGTGGCTCACTCTCATCCCCTGTGCTGTGGGGTCCCTCCCACAGGATGCAGTCCTTGCTGAACTGATCCAGCGTGGGCTTCCCACAGGCAGCAGCTCTTCAAGAACTGCTCCAGATATGGGTCCGTACCACAGGGTCCATCCCTCGGGAGCAAACTGCTCCAACCTGGGTCCCCCACGGGCAGCAGCTCCTGCCAGATCACCTGCTCCTGCGTGGTCTCCTCTCCATGGGCTACAGGTCCCGCCCAGAATCTGCTCTGGCAGGGGTCTTCCACAGGCCGCAGTCTCCGTCGGTGCAGGTCCACCTGCTCAACCGTGGTCTCCTCCACGGGCTGCAGCGTGGAACCCTGCTCCACTGTGGTACTCCATGGGCTGCAGGGAGACAGCCTGCTTCACCAAGGTCCTCACCACAGGCTGCAGGGGACTTGTGCTCTGGCGCCTGGAGCACCTCTCCCCCTCCTTCTTTACTGACCTTGGCGCCTGCAAGGCTGTTCCTCACTCCTCTCACTCTCCCAGCTGCTGTGTGGCGCAGCATTTTTTTTTCCCTGTCTTAAATATGCTCTCACAGAGGCACAAAACAACATCATGTATTGGCTCAGCTCTGGTCAGCAGTGGGGCCCTTACCAAACATGGGGCAGCTTCAAGATCCTTCTCACAGAAGCCACCCCTATGGCCCCCTGCTACCAAAACCTTGCCATGTAAACCCACTACAACTGGGTGTTCTGGCTCCAGGGATTCAAAAACACTTCTTGATTTCCTTCACTCCCTGGCTTCCTGACTACGCTCAATCAACAAAAGGCTGTCTAAGTTTCATAGCAGTATTTGTCATTAACAGCACCAGATACGTTCCTTTACACTTTTTAGTTAGGGGGTCTTCCCTCCAGGCTTGCAGGGAAACTTGATCTCCAGGAGAAAGGGAGTGAACCAGTGCATCCACCGGAATCAGTGCCCTTAATAGTATGTATCTGTGGATGAGACCCAAAATTTTTGCTGAAGACAAATGGAAAACTGTATGTGCTTGATTCCCAGTTACATCCATCTGATCAGGTTTCCCAGTCAAATTTATAGTATAGGGTTTCCCGTACAAATTTTCAAATGGGCTTATATTTGAGACCTGGGAGTTATCCAGACTCTAAGTAAAACTACTGGGAAAACCTCTGTCCACTTCAACTGGGTTTCCTGGCACAACTTTCTTATTTGGCCTTTCAGCGCTTGGTTCAACCTTTCTACCTCACCACAAGATTATGGCCTCCATGGGGGTTTGTAAATCCCATTTTATGTTTAATATCCTAGCCATTTCTTTAATGACTGCTGCCACAAAGTGAGGCCCCTGTCAGGTACTCCAAATCACAGAATCATAGAATGGCTCGTACTTTTAAAGACCATCTAGTTCCACCTCCCCTGCCATGAGCAGGGATGCCACCAACTAGATCAGGTGCCCCAGGGCCTCATCCAACCTGGTCTTGAACACCTCCACAGATGGGGCATCCACAACCTCTCTGGGAAACCTGTTCCAGCGCCTCACCATCTTCACAGTGAAAAATTTCCTCCTAATGTCTAATCTGAATCTCCCCTCCTTTAGCTTAAAACCTTCCCCCCTTGTCCTGTCATTATCTGACTGGGCAAAAAGTTGCCCTCCATCTTTTTTACAAGCCCCCTTTAAGTACTGAAAAGCTGCAATGAGGTCTCCCTGGAGCCTTCTCTTCTCCAGGGTGAACAACCCCATCTAGCTCTCTCAGCCTTTCTTTGTAAGAGAGGTGCTCCAGCCCCTTGATCATATTTGTGGTCCTCCTCTGGACCCATTCTAACAGATCAATATCCATTTTTTCCTGGGGGCTCCAGACCTGGACGCAGTGCTCCAAGTGGGGCCTCACACGGGCAGAGGAGAGGGGGACAATCACCTCCCTTGACCTGCTGGCCACTTCTCTTTTCATCCAGCCCAGGATGCAGTTTGCCTTCTGGGATGCAAGTGTGCACTCCTGGCTCATGTCAAGCTTTTCATCCATCAGAACTGTGATAAACGATTGAGTCCCAAATAGGATTCTAATTAAAGTTTGTAATTTATTAAGCGAATAGAGGCAAGCAAACAGCGCTGGGTGTGCCGGGAGTCTCTGCTCCACCAAGACGCACACCTCTTACATCAGGTGGCTGATTTTTATGCTCCTAGACTAATACATATTTATCACTATTCCTAGAAAAGGCAGGGTTATTTTAATTAGTTCCTGGAATCCGAACCCTCTCCGGACGCATGCGTATCAGTCTCTGGTGGTCTTTCTGGGGGTCTCTTGTGCTGAAGGCTCGTAGTCTTCCTCCCAGGCTTTGTCCTTTGGTCGTCCTTCAACTCCCCCTTTCTCCTTATTTGGTGGATCTCTTTGCCGGATATCAGATGCTTGGGCAGCGTCCCATGCAAAAGTCTGCAGTTTCCTAAAAAAAAACTCCTTGGTCCTCTTATCTCCCAGACTAGAGTCTCAATGTTCGCCCTTCAAACCCTCTATTTACACGAATTGCTGGACCCTTCCTTTGCATGATACAAGAACTATGTACACTAATCACTCTGTTTTTCTTAGAAGGTTATGTTTCATCATGTGGCCCTAGCATTGTTCCATACTGACACGAAGCAAATGAACACATTTCACAAGAACCGCCAAGTCCTTCTCGGCAGGGCTGCTCTCAATTAGTTCTTCTCCCAGTCTGTACTCCTGTCTGGGATTGCCCTGACCCAGGTGTAGCATCTTGCGTGTAGACTTTCTGAACCTCATTATGTTCACGTGGGCCCACTTTTCTAGCTTGTCCAGGTTCCTTTGGATGGCATCCCTTCCTTCTCTTGTATCAACTGCACCACTCAACTTGGATGACATCTGCAAACTTGCTGAGGGTGCACTTGATCCCACTCTGTTGTTAATTATGATATTAGACAATACCAGTCCCAAGATGGACCCCTGAGGGATACCACTCATCACCAGCCATCACCTGGACCCCCTTGACCACAACTCTCTGTGTGCAGACATTCAGCCAATTCCTTATCTACTTCAAAACCACATCACTCCAATTTGGAGACCAGGATGTCATGTGGGACTGCCTCAAAGGCCTTACAGAAGTCCAGGTAGATGACATTGGTTGGTCTTCCCTTATTGACTGATGCAGTCACTCCATCACAGAAGGCCACAAGATTGGTCAGGCATGATTTACTCCTGGTGAAGCTGGGCTGGCTGTCTCGGATCACCTCTTTGATATGCATGTGCCCTGACATTGCTTCCAGGAAGATCTGTTCCATGATCTTCCCAGGAACAGAGGTGAGGGTCACCTGTCTGTAGCTCTCCAGGTCTTCCTTTCTGCCCTTTTTAATAATGGGAGTGATGTTTCACTTTTTCCAGTCACCAGGGACTTTTCCTGACTGTCGTGACTATTCAAATACGATGGAGAGTGGCTTGGCAACTACATCAGCCACTTCCCTCAGGATACTGGGATGCATGTCATCGGGCCCCATAGACTTGTACCTGTTCAATTTCATTACATGGTCTCGAACCTGCTGTTTGCTTACAGCGGGAGGGACTTTGCTCCCGCAGCCCCTGACTAGAGGTTCAGGGACTCGAGAGATGTTGGAAACCTGACTGCCAGCAAAGACGGAGGCAAAGACATTGTTGAGTACCACAGCCTTCTCCATGTCTGTGGTTACTAAATCAACTTTCTCATTTATCAGATGGGGTACACTCTCCTTGGCCTTTCTTTTCTGGCCAATGTACCTATGGAATCTCTTCTTGTTATTTTTTTCTTCCATTGCCAATTTTAGTTTCATATGTGACTTGGCTTTCCTTATCTCATCCCTGCACATAAAGATGGCATCCCTGTACCCTTCCCAGGCCACATGTCCCTTCTTCCACTGGAATCTTGGGATTTTTTCCTTCAGTAGATACTGTACTACTTTCAGTAGATACTGTCCAGAGAAGGGCTACAAAGACGAGTGTCCAGAGAAGGGCTACAAAGATGGTGAAGGGCCTAGAGGGGAAGATATATGAGGAGCAGTTGAGGTAACTTGTTTTGTTCAGCCTGGAAAAGAGGTTGAGGAGAGACCTCATCGTGGTTTACAGCTTCCTCACGAGGGGGAGCGGAGGGGCAGGTGCCGATCTTTTCTCTTTAGTGACCACCCACAGGACCCGAGGGAATGGAGTCAAGGTGCGACGGGGCGGTTCATGCTGGATATCAGGAAAATGTTCTTCACCGAGAGGGTAGTCGCACACTAGAACAGGCTCCCCAGGGATGTAATCATGGCACCAAGCCTGTAGAATTTTCAGAAGCCTTTGGACTATGCTCTTAGTCATATGGTCTGAGTTTTTGGGTAGACCTGTGTGGAGCCAAGTTGGACTCAATGATCTTTGTGGGTCACTTCCAAATTGGGATATTCTATGATTTCTATGATTTACTTCCCTGATTTAATTGGTTCAACACAAAAAAGCTTTGGACCAACCAGAAAAGATATCCACAAATACAAGGAGATATCTATATTGATTTGTTGTGGTTTAACCCTGCTGGCAGCTAAACACCACACAGCCGTTCGCTCACCCTCCCCCCTTGTACAGGGACTGGCTGGGATGTTAACTTTCCCTGCAGCAGCCCATAGAGTGCTGCGCTCTGCACTTGTAGCTAGAACAGCAGTGGTATCACACCGGTGTTGTGTCTGCTGCTGAGAAGTGCTGGCACAGCATCAGGACTCTCTCTAAACCTCCTAGGGGGTGGGCAAAAAAGTGAGAAAGAAACATCACCAGGGCAGCTGACCTAAACCAACCAAAGGGATATTCCATACCATATGATGTCACACTCAGCAATAAAAGGTGGAAAAAGGAAGAAGGGGGGGGGACGGGGGGACGTGGTCAAGGACGTGGTGAAGCATCGCTCATTTGTGGGAAGTAGAGAGTAATTTCTTTCCTCTGCACTTCCACATAGCCTTTACTTGTTTTCTTTTGTTATTCCCTTTCCCCCTCCCTCTTCCCTTTTTCCTTTTGTTGAATTGTTTAATTAATAATAATATTTCCTTAATAATATTTTTTCCCTTTAATTAAATTATCCTTCTCTCAACCCGTGAGTTGTTCTTTCCTTTACTTCTTCCCCTCCTCATCTGAGGAGGGGGAGTGAGAGAGAGGTTGTGGTGTTCAGCTGCCTAGCACGGTAAAACCACCACACCCCTCCCTCTCTGGGATGGGGGAGAGAAACAAGAAAAACTGAAGCCTGTGGGTTGAGATGGATACAGTTTATTAGGACAGAAAATATAATAATAATATGTACAAAAAAAGTGATGCACAATGCAATTGCTCACCACCCACTGACCGATGCCCAGCCTGTCCCTGAGCAGACGGGCCCCTACTAAACCTCCCCTGGTGCAACTCGAGGCCATTCCCTCTAGTCCTATCACTGGTTCTCTGTGAGAAGAGGCCAACCCCCAGCTCCCCACAACTTCCTTTCAGGTGATTGTAGAAAGCAATAAGGTCTCCCCTGAGCCTACTCTTCCCCAGACTAATCAGCCCCAGCTCCCTCAGCTGCTCCTCATAGGACTTGTGTCCTATGCCCAGCCTAGTCCCTGAGCAGCCGGTCCCCCCACCCCGGCTAGCCACCCCTATATATTGTTTAGCATGACGTCAGATGGTATGGAATACCCCTTTGGCCAGTTTGGGTCTGCTGTCCTGGGTCTGTCCCCTCCCAGCTCTTTCTGCCCCCCCAGCCTGCCCGCTGGCAGGACAGAGTGAGAAGTTGAAAAGTCCGTGGCTTAGTGTAAGCACTGCTCTGCAACAAGTAAAACATCAGTGTGTTATCAACATTAGTCTCATCCTAAATCCAAAACATAGCACCCTACCAGCTACTGGGAGGAAAATTATCTCTGTCCTAACTCAAACCAGGATATGATTATAACTAGGTAACTAAGAAAAATCAATTTGCCAGTAGTCACCAGGAATCATTCTTTTTTCATCTCGACAGGATGAACTTTTATCTGTATTTTAGGGTTGTTCTTAAGACAAAGCTCAAATTTTTAATTTTTATTTTTTTCAGTTAGTAACATCTGTGCTCCAGTAGCATACCTCCTGACATTATCTACTAGAGCTTCAGCTCCCATCTACGTTTATTGGTTCCACTGAGTTTGCTCTCCTGAGTTTCACAGTTGCCAATGTAAATGGTACTACGTCCTTGATCTCAGTCAGTACTTGATTCTATTAATCTCCAGAAGTATCTTCAAAGTATTCCTGTAGCAAATATACTTGTGCCTGCCAGGCATTATTTTCAGGAATATGTACTTGGATTTTTCCTTTCTCGAAGGTTATCGGGCACCCAGTTTATTTAATCGGTCTTGTCCTAACAGAGGCAAAGGACATTCCATCAAGTATAAAAATTCATGAGTCAATACTAATTTTCCAATTTCACATTTACTTGGTTGCAAAAAGGGTTTAACCTCTCGCTTTCCTATGGCCCCCAGTCCCTGGCATAGAGAATTTACTCAATGGTCTCTTGCAACTGTTTACTACCAAATAAGTGGATCTTGTAACTACTAAAAATATTATAATCTCATTCCCCATCTTTACTGGAACCAGGGGCCCTGCTGGGGCCATAGATGATTCTACCCCTGGTCCCCTTCAGTTCAATTCTTCCATGACAGTCATTAACAAGCCCACTTCTGGAACATTTGTTAATTTTGGCTCTTTGGATTAGTGCACTTTTGGGCATTCGTTCCTCCAATGCCCCTCTTCCCAAGAATATGCACACTGATTTAATCCCAGTGAGTAAGATGGACGAGGGGTAGTTATTATATATCTCCCTCGTCCTCTTCCTATGCCTTGATTTCCCATCATCCTGCCTCTTCCTCCTTTTTGAAATCTTTTACCACGTGACAACATTTGGGCTTGAACCGTAGCTGTTGTAAGCAAACTTCCTTGCATTTTTGCATTCTTTAGTTTCTCATTTTATCTTTCCTTCTTCTCTACTTTATCTTGATTATTATATACCTTATTAACTATCTCAGTTAATTGGGAAACAAACATTCCTGAAACTCCCTCTAACTCTCTGCAACTTCTTCCAAATATAAGAGGCTGATTGTCCCATAAACAGCATATTAAAATGTTACTTTATTTGCCTCAAACAAATAAAGGGGATGTCATTGTGGGAGTCTATTACAGACCATCCGGCCAGGATGAAGACACCAATTAATTATTCTCTGAGGAACTAAGAAATACCTCAAGATCAACTGCCCTTGTCCTTATGGGTGACTTCAACTTGCCAGGTGTTAACTGGGAATATCACACGGCCGACCCAAGCAGGTCGAGGAGGTTCTTAAAGCACCTCGATGATAATTTCTTGGTGCAGGTGCTAAGGGAGCCAACTAGGAGAGGTGCCCTCCTAGATCTGTTGCTTGAAAACAGAGAGAGTCTTGTGGGAGACATGACAATTGTCAGCCGTCTTGGTCATAATGACCATGAAGTAGTTGAGTTTAAAACTTTCAGTGACAGAAGGAAAACTGCCAACAACACTTCAGCCCTAGCTATGGGGAGAGCAGACTTCAGGCTGCTCAGGGAACTAGTTAGTAAAGTCCCCTGGGAAGCTGCTTTTGAAGGAGTTGGCGTCCATCAGTTCTGGTCATTCTTTAAGCACTGCCTCCTAAATGCACAAGATCAAGCAATTCCAAAATATCGGAAGTCAGGCAGGCGGGGCAGGAGGCTGGCTTGGCTTCTTCTGGAGCTTAGGCATAAAAAGAAAGCATATGGCTGCTGGAAGCAGGGTCAGGCAACATGGAAGGACTACAGGGACACTGTTTGCCTTTGTAGGGAGAAAATTTGTGTGGCCAAAGCCCAATTAGAGCTGAAGCTGGTCAGGTCTGTGGGAGACAATAAAAAGGGCTTTTTAAAATAGGTGAACAGAAAAAGGAGGACCAGAGAAAACATAGGTCCACTACTTGATGGGGAAGGTCTCCTCACAGACAATGACATAGGCAAAGCAGAGACGTTTAATGCCTTCTTTGCCTCTGTCTTCAACGCCGATGATGGGCTTCGGGACCCTAGGTGCCCTGAGCTAGAGGACTGTGACGGTGGGAATGATAAACTCCCAACTGACCCTGAACGTGTGCGGGATTCGGTGCTCCACCTGGATCCATACAAGTCCATGGGTCCGGATGGGATTCATCCCAGGGTGCTTGGAGAGCTGGCTAATGTCACTGTGGGATCTCTCTCAATTATTTTTCAACGATCTTGGGAATCTGGAGACTTCCCAGTAGACTGGAAGCTGGCAAATGTTGTGCCAATTTTCAAGAAGGGTAAGAAAGAAGACCCTAGCAATTACAGGCCTGTCAGTCACGTCAGTGCCTGGTAAAATTATGGAGAAGATTATCCTGGGAGTTATTGAAGCACACCTGGGGGACAATGCAGTCATTGGTCCCAGCCAACGTGGGTTCATGAGGGGCAGGTCCTGCCTAACAAATTTGATTTCCTTTTATGAAAAGATCACCCGTCTAGTCGACCAAGGGAAACCAGATGATGTGATCTTTTTGGACTTCAGTAAAGCTTTTGACACAGTTTCCCATAGGATCCTACTGGACAAAATGTCCAGCAGGATCAGCCCCAAGTAGGGCTCAAAGGGTTATGGTAAATAGTGCCACATCAGGCTAGTGGCCAGTCCCCCAGGGCTCCATTTTAGGGCCAGTTGTTTTCTATGTTTTTACAAATTATTTGGATGTAGGACTTGAAGATGTTTTGAGCAAATTTTCTGATGATATCAAACTGGGAGGAGTTACTGACTCTGTTGAGGGTGGAAAGGCTTTGCAGAGAGATCTGGACAGATTGGAGATCTGGGCAATCACCAACCGCATGAAATTTAACAAGAGCAAGTGCGGGGTCCTACACCTGGGACAGGGCTACCCTGGCTATACGTACAGACTGTGGGACAAGACCCTGGTTCTGGTAGCAGGGGCCTGCAGTGGTAGCCCCTGTGAGAAGAAACCAGCAGCTGCCCCATGTTAGATAAGTGTTATAAGTGGCAATGACAAACCCACTCTCAGTAAAATATTTATCAAAGCCGAATTTATTAAGCAAGCAACCAAGCAAGCAGAACAGCGCTGGGCGGCCGGGGAGTCTCCGCTCCATCAACGGCGCGCACCTCACCCCTGCCAGAGTCCTCTTCTTATAGCCTGGTTGTTCCAGGTATCCTGGTGTGCTCCGTGGGTCGCGCCGACCGCCCCCCCCCCCCCCCCCCCCGCCGGTCGTCACAAGCTCTCTGGGGAGGGTGTGAAGATGAAGGCCGTCTTCCTCTGCATCGTGGATCCTGGCCTCTAGCAAGCATGTCCTTATTTGGCCATCTCAGTCGCTGCCTTTGTTAGCTTATCAGGAATTTGCTACAGATAGGATCTCAGCAGGTTACACTCACAAGGTAACACGAAAAGCAGTGGCTTGGAAAGTTGCCCAACCGGCTTGCTTAACAATTATCAAATTCCTTATACAATGTTTGTTACAAGATCGGTTTGGTTAACAAATCTCACAGTATTTAATGTTCATTACAGTGAGGATGAAGGCCGTAGTCTTCCTCTGCATTGCGGGTTGCGATCTTACTGAGCAAGCACTACACATGTTCTTATCTGGACATTTCGGCTGCTGCAACTATTAACAGGAGGTTCCCAGAGTTGTCTGCTCAGCAGGATGTAGCTGATTGGAAGCGTTCCAATCAACAGGTTCTTATCAGGATTTGTAGCTGGAAACTTTCCATCTATATAGGGTTGTCACAGCCCCCCCACAAACTTCCCCACCGGTTTGATTAACAAACTTATTATACAATATTTATTACAATAAGGGTCAGTTTCATCCAGCTCCAAAGGGGCCCACTGCTGCCCAGAGCTGAGCTATGAGCAGCGTTGTTTGTGCCTTTGTGAGGTATCAACCCTTTGTGCCCCATGTTGGGTGCCAAAAATACTGTAGTGGTTTAACCCATCTGGCAGATAAGCACCCACACAGTCGTTCGCTCAACCCCCCCACTCCCTCTCTGGGATGGGGGAGAGAAACAGAAAAAATAAATGAAAGCCTGTGGGTTGAGAGAAAGACAGTTTAATAGGACAGAAAAGAAAGGAAAATAATAATAATAATGATAATAGTACTACTACTAATAATGCATACGAAACAAGTGATGCACAATGCAATTACTCACAACCCACTGACCGATGCCCAACCTATCTTCGAGCAGCCGGTCTCCCCATCCCGGCCCGGGGGGGGCGCGCCCCCCCCCATATTAATTGGGTCAGCTGTCTTGGTTCTGTCCCCTCCCAGCTCCTGCTGCATGCCCACCAGGCAACCATTGCATGCAATATTGCTTCAGTTTTCCTTTTGTTAGGGGATCCCCACCAAACTTATTCCAGTTCTTAAAGGTGTATACTAAAAGTGAACAAGGGGTTGGTTTGGAGTACAGACTGTTACCAGGGCAACTTTTATTAGTTCTAGTCACTGTTCCATAATCTGGATTGTAAGAATGCAGACTAGCATTATCTATTGTCTAGAATATCCTGTAGTACTAGGAACTGGATGTGGTAATCAACATGCTCTGGGGGGCTCAGCCAAACTGGCAAGAAATAGGGAAGCACTGATGCCCTGATGATAAACTTGCCTCATCATAATACTAAAAAACACACCCACAGGTCAGTACAACCCTAGCCCAGATGAGGACCCTACCCATGAGCATGCATAAATTTTCTAGATTAGATTGTACAACTATATCACAGAATCACAGAATCACAGAATCGTCTAGGTTGGAAGAGACCTCCAAGATCACCGAGTCCAACCTCTGACCTAACACTAACAGTCCCCACTAAACCATATCCCTAAGCTCTACATCTAAACGTCTTTTAAAGACCTCCAGGGATGGTGACTCGACCACTTCCCTGGGCAGCCCGTTCCAATGTCTAACAACCCTTTCAGTAAGGAAGTTCTTCCTAACATCCAACCTAAAACTCCCCTGGCACAACTTAAGCCCATTCCCCCTCATCCTGTCACCAGGCACGTGGGAGAACAGACCCCACCTCGCTACAGCCTCCCTTGAGGTACCTGTAGAGAGCGATAAGGTCACCCCTGAGCCTCCTTTTCTCCAGGCTGAACAAGCCCAGCTCCCTCAGCCGCTCCTCGTAAGACTTGTTCACCAGGCCCCTCACCAGCTTCGTAGCCCTTCTCTGGACTCGCTCAAGCACCTCCATGTCCTTGTAGCGAGGGGCCCAAAACTGAACGCAGTACTTGAGGTGCGGCCTCACCAGAGCCGAGTACAGGGGGACACGATATAGTGATATGTAAATCACTAACCAGTTAGAATGCAGTGGGATGTGCTACTATGATAATGACTGTATAGAACTGTATAAAAATCAACAGGGAAAGTATGGAGTCAGGCCAACTTTGTGGAAAGCCACCTGATACCCAGACTTGTGCAATTCTGAAATAAACAATATCTCAACCTAGTGTGTGTATTTGGCTTATTGCACTGGGTAAAGAATCCAGACTTTATCGGACAACAGTTTTTGGTGATCCAGATGGAACAGCCTTAGAACCTTGCCCAGATTGTCCTGCTGGCTGCCGACGGGGAGAGCGGATATACAGGACTCCAGTGTGTACCCACCATTTTGATCACGGACTCCCGGGATCCTCTCCCTGTCCAAAGGTGGCAAGCAACTCAGCGGTGCAATGCCAAATGTGAATGAGATATTGGTTTTAGTTAAGGTGAAAAGGGGGGTTAAGAGGTTTTAAGAGTTTTTGGTTGAGCCAGCATTTGTGGTAAATAATTTCATGCATATAGATGGTGACAACCAGAGTGCATGAAGGTATAGGTCTTTCGTGGTATTTTTAAATAATTTCATACATGTAGATGGTGGCGACCAGAGTGTATGAAGGAGTGGGCATAGGCCCCTCTGTTTGGTGTATACACCTTTCGTGTGGTTAAATGGGGATGAGTCCTTCTTCCAAACCAACACCTTGTTCACCTTTAGGATGCATCCTTAAGAACTGGAATAAGTTTGGTGGGGATCCCTTAACTGAAGGAAAACTGAAGCAATATTGGATGCAATGGTGGCCTAAATATAAATTAGAAGATGTGGAAAAATGACTGGAATTAGGTGCTTTGGAATATAATACTATTTTACAACTGATGTTATTTTGTTGAAGGGCAGGCAAATGGATTGAAACACCTTATGTAGATTTGTTTGATTGTTTTTCTTTGTGAAATGACCATGAGACTAGAAAAATGCAAATTATTAATTGATTATGCTAATTTGATGATTATGGCAACTGATAAAGAGTTGGCATTTTATGAAAGGTTATGTGAAGGGGCTAGAAAATGGACAGATTTGAATCTGGATGATGAGTCAAAGAAAGTAAACAGTCAGCGCCTGATATTCAGAAAAAGCTACAGAGGGTAGATGGAGTTTCAGGAATGTTCGTTTCCCAATTAATTGAGATAGCTTATAATGTATATAACAATAGAGATGAAATAGAGAAAGAGAAGAGACAGAAGGAAAAACAGAAGAAGGCAAAGAGGCAGGCAAGTCTACTTGCAACAGCTGTGATCCAAGCCCAAATGTTGTCACAAGGGGGCAGAGGCAGAACAATAGGAAAAGGAGGCAGAGAGAGGGGAAGGGGAAGATATGTAACATCTAATCCCCACCCCTCTGATTCATTAGGATTAAATCAGTATTCATATTGTCAAGAAGAGGGACATTGGAAGAAGGAATGCCCAAAATTAAATCAGTCTAGGGAAACAAAATTAACAAGGGTTCCCGAGGCAGACCTGTTAATGATTGGAACAGAGGAATCAGACTGAAGGGGACCAGGGGTAGAATCATCTATGGCCCCAGCAGGGCCCCTGGTTCCAGTAAAGATGGGGAATGAGATTATAATATTTTTAATAGTTACAAGATCCACTTATTTGGTAGTAAACAGTTGCAAAAGACCATTGAGTAAATTCTCTATGCCAGGGACTGGGGGCCATAGGAAAGCGAGAGGTTAAACCCTTTTTGCAACCAAGTAAATGTGAAATTGGAAAATTAGTATTGACTCATGAATTTTTATACTTGATGGAATGTCCTTTGCCTCTGTTAGGACAAGACCGATTAAATAAACTGGGTGCCCGATAACCTTCGAGAAAGGAAAAATCCAAGTACATATTCCTGAAAATAATGCCTGGCAGGCACAAGTATATTTGCTACAGGAATACTCTGAAGATACTCCAGGGACAAGGATTGAGTCAAATACCATCTAACATCAAGGATGCAGTGGTGCCGTTTGTATGGACAACAGAGAAACCTGGGAGAAAGATCGGCAGAACCAGTGAAGTTAGAACTCAAAACAGGAACAAGACCAGTAAGAACAAAACAGTATCCAATAAAATTTGAAGCAAGGAAAACACTGGAGCCCGTTATTGATATTTTCTTACAGTATGGATTATTAAGAGAATATAATTGAATATAATTATCTGAATATAATACCTCCATTTTCAAGACATTAAAGGGGGTTTCTGGGAATGGCTGGTGTAGGCTGTGGATTCCAAATTATGGGTTGATGGCTAAACCCCAATATGAAGCTGTTAAAGGTCCAGGGGAACTGTTAGAATGGACCTTGGAATGCAGACAAGGATTTGACAACGTCAAAAGAGCTTTAATGAAAGCTCCCGCCTTGGGACTTCCTAACCTAACTATATACTCATAGAATCATAGAATCATTCAAGTTGGAAAAGACCTCCAAGATCATCTAGTCCAATCTTTAACCTAGTACTGACAAGTCCACCACTAAGCCATGCTACTAAGTTCTACATCTACACATTTCTTGAAGACCTCCAGGGATGGTGACTCAACCACTTCCCCAGGCAGCCTATTCCAATGCCACACAACCCTTTCAGTAAAGAAATTTCTCTGAATACCCAACCTAAATCTCCCCTGGTGCAACTTGAGGCCATTTCTTCTCATATTATCACTTGGTGCTTGGGAGAAGAACCTGATCCCCACCTCATTACAACCTCCTTTCAGGTAATTGTAAAATACAATAAGGTCTCCCCTGAGCTGCCTTTTCTCAAAGCTAAACAACCCCAGCTCCCTCAGCCGCTCCTCACAACCAAACCACTCAAACTGTTTATCCATGAAAAGGGGCACATGGCATTGGGAGTACTAATACAATATTTAGGAGACTGGAGAAGACCTGTAGCTTATTTCTCAAAACAGATGGATGAAGTGGTTTTGGGGTGGATGTTTAAGAGCAGTAGCTGAAATGATTCTGTTGATACAGGAATCCCGGAAGTTGACAATGGGACAAAAATAACAGTATATTTACTGCATATGGAAGCAGCAATATTAGAACAAAAAGGACACCACTGATTATCACTCAGTCACCTGGTACAATACCAGGCCTTGCTAATGGAACAAGATAATGTTCAGTTAAAAATGAGTAGTGCCTTGATCAAGAAGAAGAAATTAACCATGATTGTTTACAGGTTATTGAACAAGTGTATGACAGCTGACTGTATTTAAAGGACATGCGTCTTGAAAACCCAGATGACATTAACTGAAGAAAAGGAGGTAGGAGAACTACCATCCAACACCTCAGCACAAAAAGCAGTATTAATATCACTAACAAGAGCCCTGGAGCTAGCTGAAGGAAAGTGAGTTAATTTTTATACAGATTCAAAATACGCATATGGATTGGCACATGCTCATGGTGCTATATGGAAAGAAAGGGGACTGTTGTCATCGCAAGGTACTCCTATTAAACATGGAAATGAAAACCTGAAACTACTCGAGGCAGTTCAGAAACCTAAAGAAGTGGCCATAATACCCTGCAAAGATTATCAAAGTGACAACTTAGATATTATTAAGGGAAACCAAAAGGCAGATTAAGCTGCCAAACAAGCAGCCATTGAGGGAACTATAAATATCCTATTACCCACTAGAGGAATATTAGTAACCTTTCCTGAATACAGAAAAGGAATTCAAGCTAGCTGAGTGTCCTGGTTTCAGTTAGGACAGTTATTTTTCCTCAGAAGAGGATATTTTAAGGACCCAAAAGGGTTCCGGTGGGCTTTTGGCATAGCTGCCTTAGAGACAGAGGGCATTGAACAATT
>NW_023310696.1:0-1701 GCF_011077185.1 Oxyura jamaicensis | reverse complement strand
CAAGGCTAGCGTCCTGGTCGGGGTCTGTTACAGACCGCCGAACCAGGACGAGGAGACGGATGAGGAGTTCTACAGGCAGCTGACAGAAGTTGCGAAATCTTCAGCGCTTGTACTCGTGGGGGACTTCAACTTCCCTGACATATCCTGGATGCACAACACAGCCCAGAGAAAGCAGTCTAGGAGGTTTCTGGAGAAAGTGGAAGATAGCTTCCTGACGCAGCTGATTAGTGAGCCTACCAGGGGTGGTGCCCCGCTAGACCTTCTCTTCACAAACAGAGAAGGACTGGTGGAGGATGTGATTGTCGGGAGCTGTCTTGGGCAGAGTGACCACGAAATGGTGGAGTTCACTATTCTTGGCGAGGCCAGGAAGGGAACCAGTAAAACCACTGTACTGGACTTTCGGAGAGCTGACTTTGGGCTGCTCAGGACACTGGTTGGTAGAGTCCCTTGGGAGGCGGTTCTGAAGGGCAGAGGGGTCCAGGAAGGCAGGGCGCTCTTCAAGAGGCGAATCCTAATGGCGCAGGAGCGGTCTGTTCCCATGTGCCCAAAGATGAGCCAGCGGGGAAGAAGACCAGCCTGGCTGAGCAGAGAGCTGTGGCTTGAGCTTAGGAGAAAAAAGAGGGTTTATAATCTTTGGAAAAGTGGGCAGGCCACTAGGGAGGACTATAAGGATGTAGCGAGGCTGTGCAGGGACAAAATTAGGAAGGCCAAAGCTCATCTGGAGCTCAATCTGGCTACTGCCGTTAAAGATAACAAAAAACGCTTTTATAAATACATCAACACAAAAAGGAGGACAAAGGAGAATCTCCATCCTTTACTGGATGCAGGGGGAAACTTAGTTACAAGAGATGAGGAAAAGGCGGAGGTGCTCAATGCCTTCTTTGCCTCAGTCTTTAGCGGCAATACCAGTTGTCCTCTGGATTCCCAGTACCCTGAGCTGGTGGAAGGGGATGGGGAGCAGGATGTGGCCCTCACCATTCACGAAGAACTGGTTGGTGACCTGCTACGGCACTTGGATGTGCACAAGTCGATGGGGTCATATGGGATCCACCCAAGGGTACTGAGAGAACTGGCAGAGGTGCTGGCCAAGCCACTATCCATCATTTATCAGCAGTCCTGGCTATCGGGGGAGGTCCCAGCTGACTGGCAGCTAGCGAATGTGACGCCCATCTACAAGAAGGGCCGGAGGGCTGACCCGGGGAACTACAGGCCTGTCAGTTTGACCTCAGTACCAGGGAAGCTCATGGAGCAGATCCTCTTGGGAGTCATCATGCGGCACTTGAAGGGCAAGCAGGCGATCAGGCCCAGTCAGCATGGGTTTATGGAAGGCAGGTCCTGCTTGACGAACCTGATCTCCTTCTATGACAAAGTGTCGCGCTGGGTGGACGAGGGAAAGGCTGTGGATGTGGTCTACCTTGACTTCAGCAAGGCTTTTGACACCGTCTCCCACAGCATTCTCCTCAAGAAACTGGCTGCTCTGGCTTGGACTGGCGCACGCTTCGTTGGGTTAGAAACTGGCTGGATAGCCGGGCCCAAAGAGTTGTGGTGAATGGAGTCAAGTCCAGTTGGAGGCCGGTCACTAGTGGCGTCCCCCAGGGCTCGGTGCTGGGGCCGGTCCTCTTTAACATCTTCATCAATGATCTGGACGAGGGCATTGAGTGCACCCTCAGTAAGTTTGCAGATGACACCAAGTTAGGTGCG
>NW_023310695.1:0-1031 GCF_011077185.1 Oxyura jamaicensis | reverse complement strand
GGTGGGTGGCCGAGCTCCACCACAACCGCTCTCTCACTCCCCCTCCTCAAAGAGGAACAGGGAGAAAATACGATGAAAGGGGCTCAAGGGTTGAGATAAGGATGAGGAGATCGCACAGTAATTATCGTGACAGGCAAAACAGGCTCAGCATAGGGAGATAGTAAGATTTATTGCCTATTACTAACAAGCTAGAGAAGTGAGAAACAGAGGAAAGAAACCAAAAACACCTTCCCCCCCATCCACCCTCCTCTACCTCCTCCCCCCGAGCGGCACAGGGGAATGGGGTAATGGGGGTTATGGTCAGTCTATAGCACTTCTTCTCCGCAACTCCTTCTCAGTCACTCTTGTCCCCTGTGCTGTGGGGCCCCTCCCATGGGATGCAGTCCTTGCCGAACTGATTCGGTGTGGGCTTCCCACAGGCAGCAGCTCTTCAAGGACTGCTCCAGATATGGGTCCACACCACAGAGTCCATACCTCAAGAGCAAACTGCTCCAACCTGGGTCCCCCACGGGCAGCCGCTCCTGCCAGGTCACCTGCTCCTGCGTGGTCTCCTCTCTACGGGCTGCAGCTCCAGCCCGGAATCTGCTCCAGCAGGGGTCTTCCAGAGGCCGCAGTCTCTGTCAGTGCAAGTCCACCTGCCCCATTGTGGTCTCCTCCACAGGCTGCAGTGTGGAATCCTGCTTCACCGTGGTACTCCATGTGCTGCAGGGGGACAGCCTGCTTCACCATGGTCCTCATCACAGGCCAAAGGGGACTTCTGCTCCTGCGTCTGGAGCACCTCTCCCCCTCCTTCTTCACTGACCTTGATGCCTGCAAGGCTGTTCCTCACTTCTCTCACTCTCCCAGCTGCTGTGTGGCGCAGCATTTTTTTTTTTTTTTTTTTTTTTTTTTTTTTCCCTTGTCTGAAATATGCTCTCACAGAGGCGCAAAACAACATTGCTTTTTGGCTGAGCTCTGGTCAGCAGTGGGGCCCTTACCAAACATGGGGCAGCTTCTAGATCCTTCTCACAGAAGCCACTGCTATGGCCCCC
>NW_023310694.1:0-5217 GCF_011077185.1 Oxyura jamaicensis | reverse complement strand
CCCAAATAGGATTTTTGTGATTTATTAAGGGAATAGAGGCAAGCAAACAGCGCTGGGTGCACCGGGAGTCTCTGCTCTACCAGGACACACTCCTGTTACATCAGGTGGCTAATTTTTATGCTCCTAGACTAATACATATTCATCACTATTCCTAGAAAAGGCAGGGTTATTATAATTAGTTCCCGGAATCCAAACCCTCTCTGGTCGCATGCATATCAGTCTCTGGTGGTCTTTCTGGGGGTCTCTTGTGCTGAAGGCTCGTAGTCTTCCTCCCAGGCTTTGTCCTTTGGTCATCCTTCAACTCCCCCTTTCTCCTTATTTGCTGGATCTCTTTGCTGGATATCAGAGGCTTGTGCAGCGTCCCATGCAAAAGTCTGCAGTTTCCTAAAAAAAACTCCTTAGTCCTCTTATCTCCCAGACTCGAGTCTCAATGTTCACCCTTCAACCCCTCTATATACACAAATTGCTGAATCGTTCCTTTGCATGATACAAGAACTATGTACACTAATCACTCTGTTTTTCTTAAATAGGAGTTTATTAAATATTTCATCATGCAGCCCTAGCATTGTTCCGTACTGACACAAATCAAATAAACACATTTCACAAAGTGCAGGACGCAAATGCTGGAGAGCACAGGTCAAGGTTTTACGCTTCCTGGGACTGCCTAGCATATTAACGGGTCTAGGGAAGAAATGCCTGTGGCTCAAAATTCATAGCACATGGACAAGTGTGCTTTAAACCTACCCACATCTCAATCAGTCACAATACCAAAATCTTCCAATACTTCAGAGGTAACGCATAGCCAATGGTGTCAAAAGGTGCTGTGAGATTGGAGAACTTAACCTGCATTTCTCTCCCATCAGAGTTTTGTCCTTGGGTGAGAACAAGTGAGGGATTTGGCTGCCCTTGTGTCTTTTTTGTAACCTCTATCAGCACCGTGGGTAGTCAAATGCTACAGTCTTAAAGAAAAGTGACATCTGTGAGAAACAAATTAGATGGCAAATAGCACTGGACTACATAGAAATTGATTGCTTCCTCTAACTGGCACTTATGCTGCAGCTGGATCCTCTAAAGACGATCTTACTGCTTCTGCTTCCTAAGCAGGTGACAGAAGCATCCAGAACCAGGGAGCAGAGAAGAAGGAGTTGGAGCTCTGGATGAAGAAAAGATTGGGAAGTTTGGAAGATGTTTCCCCTGCTCAGCTCCCATCCATATGTTAGTCAATTACCTGATCTTTTGCATTCCCGCAAAAGTCAGTTCTTAAGGAAAGGTAGTTGTGAAAATGCTAAGCCACCTCTGTGCATGCCAGACCTTTCTTGGCACTGGGCAATATGCAGACTGCAGGGATAAATCAGCTTGTGGAATGAATGGCAACAGAAATCTTTGGATCCAGATGCGAAAAGTAATTTATTGGGAAATTTGTTTGATGGTAGAACCCCCCCCCCCCCCCCCCCCCCATTCTCTCCCCTTCCTTTCCCACCCCAACCTCCCCTACACTGCTCTACACTCCCGTACCCTACACTCCCCTCCCCTACACTCCTCTACGCTCCCCTACACTCACCTCCCCAACACTCCCCTACACCAAACTCCCCTACACTGCCCGCCCCTGTACTACCCTACACTCCCCTCATCTATACTCACCTCCCCATTACTACCTACTCTGTCCTCCCTTAAAATTGCCTCGCCTACACTCCCCTTCCCTATACGACCCTACACTCCCCTCCCCTTCCCTCCCCTCCCCTCCGTTGGCATCTTCTCTCCTCCTCTCTTCTGCCCCTCTCTCCTCCTTTCCGTCACACATTTCAGTGCAGAAGGGGCAGAAGCGTCACTTCCAGTCGCTTCAGGCGCTCTCACAGCTTCTCTCCCTGCCTGATCCGTGGGAATGCAGCAGCAGCAATCAGAAGCCTCCCAGCTGCTGTGTTTCTGGGCCAGCCACAGTCTCCAACTGGGAAGCGCTGACTTCTTGCTGTGCCTCAGGCAGGTGACTTTCAATTCCAGCCTGGCTTGGACAGGTCCTCTTGCTCTGTCCCCGCCTACAGTGCACTTTTGCTTGGAAGCAGCAGCACCTCAGCTTTGGAAGTAGTTCCACTCCTTCCATGGTCAACGCTTTAGCTTGGCTGGCCAAGTGGTTTCTGTCAAGAGAAGCCAAGAAAGAGATTGGGGTTAGAAACAGCTAACTGAGGAGTTCCTTTCCACATGGGCAATGAACATTCACCCTGTCCTGAGGGAGACTGCAGGGGAAGAGAGAATGACAGATCATTCCCAGAGGGCTGACATGTCCCTTGGGGATGCTTAGTCCAGGGGACCAGAGTCAATCTGTCCCAAGGCCACCATGGAATCACTCGGAATTACTTCCTAACAGAAGCGTGGCCTTCCTATGGCTGCTAGGGCTGCAGCTGCTTTCAGGGTTCTTCTTCACCTAATCCCTAGAGGAAGTTCAGAGTTCTGAAGGAAGATGGAAAGATGGAGAGAGATGGAAATCCCTGATGGAAAGTGCTTGGAGACCTGTGGACGTTAGCCCTAGAAAGCATCCAAGTCCTGTCCTCTGAAGCAAATGCCTTATTCTCTTGAGATCTAAGGAGGTCAAGAAAGCCAATGTTGGACCATGAAGGATTGGTTAGAAAAGTCAACATGACAAACAAGTGACGGAGAAGAACAAGGAAGCAATTGCAGTGCCTAGGGGGTAACTGCAGGGTTAGGCAAAGAACTCCCGTGCAATGAAATCTTGTTAGACAAGAGTAGGATGGGATTTTTTACTGGTTAATTGAGAAATGGAAATCAAATTGGGTTCTCTTTCCTTTGGAGTTCACTCCTCTTTATAAGACTTTAGAATAGAATAAGTAGACATATATATATTTATATAGTTAAAGAGTAAAAGCCGGTAATTTTATGCACAATTATTTTTAAACTACAGCAACCATAGCAAGGACGAGATGAAAAGAATTTATATACTATGATAGTGTCCAGGTGTATCCCATACCTTAGTAACAGGCAGAGGATTCATGTTAGTCAAAAAAAGATAGCTTTAAATAAGGAAATCAAGAATTAAATAGATATGCACATAGATAGATAGACAGATAGATGGACAGACAGACCAACAGAGAGACAGACAGACAGAAACCTAAGCAACTGATCTGCAGGTTATCTTCTTGCTCTCTCTTCTCCAAGTTCAAGTGAATACAGCGTGAGTGTGTGTTCCAAACATTCCCCTCAGTCCAGCACAGATACACACGAGAGGTCAGCCTGCAGGTTCCGCAGGCAAAGAAACTGCTCTGCTTGATGTGAAGAACCAAGCCATCAGTTGCTGTGAGAGAAAAGATGCTGCCCAAGTGTGTCATGTCCATGCTAGAGCATCTCTACCACCATCTGTACTGCATCTCTCTGCATCTCTATTGGAGCATCTCTACTTATGCAGTCTGGGTGATGTGATGAGCATTGGGAAGACCCAGAGGGGGGTCTCTTTGTCATTTCTGCTTTGCTAGCCAGGGAAAATTTGTCTACCTTTAGCCAGAGGGGATGAAAAACACTAGGAGTGCTTGCAGTCTTCCCAGCTTCTAAGCAAGCGGGGATCAGGCTGTGGAATAACCCAAGAAACTGTGGATCTAGAAGCAGCCTAAAGACTGCCTTGACCCAGGGCCTTGCAGGCTTCATTGCTATCCTATTCCTTGCCTTCAAGTGCACGACCGTTATTTTACTCACTTTCTACCCTAACAGAAATGCACCTGCTTCTTTCACAAAACTTACGGGTGGGAATTGGAAATATTCATCAGCATTCTGTTTCCTTCCTCATCTCCATTCTCTTTTGGCCTGGGAAGCTTGGAAGATCAGAGATGAAGAGCAGCTGGAATATGGAGCTTTGGATACTGCAAAGGAAAAAACGAATCAGACTTAGAACTCTTCTCAACCTCCCTTACGATCATCAGAGAAAAGAATCCCAAAAGAATAGCGCTTGATCATGGGAAGCATCAATTTGAGCAGAGGTCTCCTCTAACCAAAGTGAGGTTAAACAGGTTCCAAACAAGGTTCAGGGGCACACCCCTCATCATTGCCATAAAACTGTGTTTTCAAACCAATGCTTTAAAGATTTAGATTTGCCTACAAGTGAAATAGGAAAAAGAGAGAAAGAAATGAATCAATCTAAGACTTTTACCAGGACATCCGGTTTTCTTCTAGCTTGCTTTGCTTCATTCAGAACCTGAGTCCTGAGTCACAATCAGGGAGCAGCATCGTACAGAAATGCCAGAGCCTCCCCTGACTTGTGATATCTTCATCAGCAAGGGCTTTGATCCTGCTGCCTCCTCAGCAACATCGGCGGTTTCCTAGGAAAGCTGGTGTCCAGCAGGTCACATTAGCAATAGGAAATCCCTCTTGCCACAACTTGACACTCCCACCAGAGCTGGCAGGACAGACTGATGGACAGAGAAGGACCTGGAAGAGGGTTAGAAAACAGACTTTAGAACAGCTTTCCATCAAGCCAGGAACAATTCCTTGCTCATCCCTTGCAACTGAACTCGGAGAAGGTGATCCCAAGCTGCATTGCTGTCATCTAGGCTGCCAAGTCATCCAATGGGACATGTTACTAGAGCAGCCTGTTGGGAACATAAGCAAGAGTTGGAGTTGATGAGCTTTCTTCCTCACTGCAAGTGCTAATCTGAAAGCAGAGGGAGTGCATCTTCATACACAACATCCTGAGACACTCTACTCAACAGGCCAGCCCACTGGATGAAGTCCATTGCTGTCCTGAATTGGAATGGGACAGGGGTACTTTGACGTCTCTTGTTTCTGCTTTAGGACTTGAGGTCTATGGGAGGACCACAGCACGCTCTTCTTTGTCTACCCTTCTTTGGTGAGGGGGTGTACGAAAAAGAGAACATGCAGAGGCCCTCGCCCATCCCTTGCATCTGTCCCTCTGTGCAGCTACACCACTGAGCAAAAGCACCAAACTTAATGCTTGTGAAAAGACTTGACACAAACTACAGAATACTCAAATGAGGCATTCACGATAAAAACATGTTTTTTTCCTTAGCCAATCATCAAAGCACTTACAGAAGAGCATGGGCCCTCTCCGTGCACCTCCAGGGGGATCCACAAATCCTCACGTGGTTTCATCCCATCCAGCACACTTCTCTGTCCCTCCTGGCTAACCTTGCCCAGAGGCAGCTGTTCCCAAATTGCCATGGGGACAGAATTCTATTCTGTTTGTGAAGTCATCCCCGG
>NW_023310693.1:1041-3693 GCF_011077185.1 Oxyura jamaicensis | reverse complement strand
TAACGGCATAACATTGCACTCAAAAGTCCCCTTTATTAAAAAAAGAAAAAAAAGATTCTATGAATCTTTTGCAGTTCTTCAACATAAAAGAGCACTCCAGATTTTTGTAGAATCACCATGTTGTTACAAGTTACAGCTAAATATTCTTTGCAGGCATTTTAGCAAATTCTTGGCAGATCCATCTGTAATCACTTAAAGGGAAGCTGCCTCTCAGCTGGGTTGATCTATTTTTGTATTATTTTTGTTCTTGGCTTTAAGATACGTAAGTTTCAGTTCAGGATCTCATTCAAGAGAACATCTGTCCTTTAGAGGCATGGCTTTGGACATGCCTTCCCTTCCAGTTTTTTTTCTTGGAATGACCAACCAAGATTTGCTTGCTAGTAGTTCTCTGAAGCTCTGAATTGAAGTTTTGATGGTTGGACTCAAAACTGTCATATACCTCTTAAAAAGGTGTTTCCTTTGCTCTCTTGAAAAGAGGTGCTAATGGGACTATTAGGGGACTGCAAATGTCTTGGGTGCTCTGAAGCTGCTAAATCACTGCTAAAGCACTGAGTACTTAATGCTGTTTACAGAAGTTGTGTGTGTTTGGAGAGTAGTACTCACTTGGCATAGTGCTTGTTTTGCTTTTGGTGCTCTTTTGTGCTTTTTTTTTTTAAAAAAAAAAATCTTGTTTTCTTTGTCAGGCTTGCTACAGGCTCACTTTCTCCAGAATCTCTTTTTACCCTGGCAGCATGCTTGCATGTCCGCAGCAAAGGTGAATTTCTGCTTGGGGTGCTTGTTGACAGGAAGGTTGTTGCAGGCAGGTGAGAAGGCAGCAAACTCTTCTGAGCCTGGAGGAGGGTCAGTGTCACTTCTGGGCCTCGTTGGAATAGGGTGTTGATTATGAGAAGTCTCTGTTAAGGGCATCTAGCACTAGCTGTTGCTCTGGGTTGCTTACTTCTCTCTTTTGCTCTTTTCCAGAAAGGTGAAAGGAGAGCCAGGTTCTCTGTGCGTGCCTTGTCTTCTGCCAGGATGTTGACAAAGAACTCGGTGATGAGGTTTTCAAGGGGCAGAGGTGGCTTTTTTCTGAGATCAGTTCTGCCATGCTTCTGGTTGCTCACTGTGTCCCAGGCTGAAGCGGCGAGCCCAGCGAACGATTAATTTGAGCTCTTTGTTGTGTGAACTTGCGTAGGGAGGCTAGGAAGAAGACGGTGTTCAGGCCTGCCAGTTCCATGCTCTGACCTTTTCCATCCTTGGGTGACCCACGTGTCCCGGCTCATCCTGAAATTGCATCCAGTGCAGGTAGTGCGTGCTGTCCCCGATGCACTTTGTGTTTGCCAGACCAGCTCTTCCTTAATTCCTGCAGCGTGCCCTGGAAATGTACCGCGGTGCACTGCTTGTAACTGAGCCGCTTTACAAGGACTTTGTAGTCCGATCGCTGTGAGGCTAGATGGGAATAGAGGGCATGCTTGACCCAAAGTCCACGATCCCCAAGTGTTGGGCAAGTATGGATTTAGGCTCTTGAAGGTCAGATCCATCACTAGCAAAGTAAATCCCTGCCATTAGAGTGGCAGTATTTGCTGTAACACTAGCTGAAGGCAGCAATAGGAGTTAAAGTGGAGGTGGCTGGCTGCTTGCCTGCTGAAGATGAAACCTTTTTTGGTCCATAAACCAATTCTTCACCATGCTGGCTTGGGGGGAGCAGTCTCATGCTCTGTGAGGACGTGGCAAATGTCAGCAGGCTGGGTAAACGTGGCTAAACAGCTTTGGGCTTGTGTGGTGATGGCCGGAGGGCACAGCCTCTGCTGCTGGTGAGGAAACGTTTAGTCCTCCCCCAGACTGAAGCCAGGAGAAGTTGTTCACTGTGAAAACAGGAAACTTCTGCTTTTAAGAGTGGTGTTTATCACGATGAGCGCAGTCAGTGCATCTTCCAAAGGGCAGAAACACTGAGTACATTATGCAGAGGCAAGAACAAAGTGCTGCTGCGCCTCAGTCCCCTCCCAGCCCAGATTTAACAGGCTTCCTGCCTTTAGTTAAAAATGTTAGTGAGAGTCTTGCTCTGAAAGGGCAGGATTAGTGACAGAGCTGGGGAATTCATCTCCTTGGGCTCCAACAGTTGATGAGCCTGGGGGCAACTTTAAAAAACGCTGCTGTCTTTGAAGAAGCTGGTGAATTGTGAATGATGCCCTGTTGGCTTTATGTGGAATTGGAACATTCTGAAAAGCTGCAGGGAGGGGGGCAGAAAGGGGCCAATAAATTGAAGCTGAGCCACTGGGAAGCTAAGACAAACTCATAACCTTGCCATTTCACAGGTAGTCACCCTGCTTAACCACGTCAGTTACACAAACCAGATGCACAGCTCTTACAGTGTAGCTGAGAAAGATGACTCTTCAAGTTTCACCTATTTTATCGATGTTAACAGCATTAAGTTCCAGGTATGAAGGTACCTTCACTAAGATGGGAACCTCTAAATTCTGAAGAGCAAACTTCAAATGCTAAGTGAAAAGTCCAACAGGTCATTTAGCACCTTCTTCTTGCTGAGGAGGATTAGCTTTAGCCTTCCGTTTCACTCTATTTTTTCTGTTACAGCTCTCAAAAATCATCACCTGGTTTATTCCATGGTAGAGATGCGCAAAAAGGCTTGTGTGTTCCACACCCCGGGGGGGGGGGGGG
>NW_023310693.1:0-941 GCF_011077185.1 Oxyura jamaicensis | reverse complement strand
GTGTGTTCCACACCCCTACCCCCCAGAAACGCCCCCCCTTTGTTGTGCACTTCTAAACACCCCCCTGTTTTGCAGCCCTACCCCCAGAAACAGCCCCCTCTCCCCCACGTTGAGCACCCGTAACCCCAGAAACATCCCCCCCCCCAACAAAAACAGTGGTCAAATAAATTATGTTTGTTTTTCTATTAGTTCCATTGTCCTAACACTTTGGACACTTCTGGATGGCATAGACAACAGAGGGGAGAATGTGGTAGTCGGAACCACCAACAGACTAGGTTCTATAGATCCTGCTTTACAGAGACCAGGACACTTTGACAGAGAGTTCCTCTTCAACTTGCCAAATAAAGAGGTGAGAACTTCAATTCAACGTTCATGCTAATGTGGCAAAGTCCAACTTTATAGAAAAAACAAATCTCCAAGATGAACAAAAGAGTGCTATGTGGAGACACTGTTTTGTACCGTGGAGGGCAAATCTGGTACTGAATACGAATGCTCAAGATGATACCACCAAGTAGTTAGTTCTATAATCAGTTCTTTGATTCCCAAAGTTGTTCCAGTTTGCTTAATTCTTTAATCCATGTAGGCGCTTTCATCTTGCCATTGTGTTTTTGGTCTTAGTACTTCCTTTATGAATGGATAGGGGACGTATTTGCATGTGCTTGTTCCCCAGATCAGCGGTAGTAGTTTGAGTCATAATTTATTCCGTGCTGATGTTGCTCCTCTAATTATGCAAGCCAAGGCCACGTGTTTCTGGAGGTGCTGTTTTTTTGATTCTAAAGTTTGTTTTTTCAAACGGTACCTAACTGCAAAGCAGCAATCACTGACGTTCTTTTATTGTAGGAGGCACTTTCCAGTAATGAGCAGCATAAATGTGCAGTTCAAAAGCTGCACTTCAAGATGGGTGGATCCAAAGTAACATGTGGAATAGGAGACTTATGCCC
>NW_023310692.1:1283-6896 GCF_011077185.1 Oxyura jamaicensis | reverse complement strand
GGGATGGGATGGGGATGGGGATGGGGATGGGGGTGAGATGGGATGGTGGGGACAGGATGATGGCAATGGGTTGGTTGGGATGGGGATGGGGTGGACCGGGTGGTGGGCTTGGGTTGGTGGGAATAGAATGGTGGTTTTGGAACAGTGCAAATGGGATGGTAGGGAAGGGGAAGGGAGGGATAGGATGGTGGGTATGGGATGGTGGGGCAGGATGTTGGTCTTGGGATGGTGGGGATGGGACAGGAAGGGACAGAATGCCAGTTTGTCCTTCACCCCTCCTCACCCCTGCGAACACGTCAGCTCCCGATATCATCACCCCCCCCCCCCTGTCCATCTCTCCTCAGCACCAGCGGGTGGCTCGGTTCCCTGACGTGATAGCAGCCGGCACAAAGGGTTCCCGACCTGCCTTCAGCCCCCATGGCAGGTGGCTGCGGTCCCCGGGGACGTGACACAGGTCTGCGGGGGGACACAGCCACCTCCTCTCCCCGGCAATCCCACCACGGCATCCCACCCGTGGGGTAGGGCGCAGGGACCGTCCCCAACACCACCTCCCCTCCCCATGCCCCCAGGACAAACCCTGCCCGGGCAAGAGCCGCGTGATCCCTGAAAAACCCCCGTGAAAACACCAAAACGCTCGTCCGTGCCATCTGGAGCGCAAGAAAATGGAATTTTAATTAAAAACTCATGAGCTGGTTGCTATAAATACACCACCTCGCTGCGAGCTCTTTGCCCGTCGGGTACACCGAGGGCTCAGCCGGAGGAGCCGGGCTGTGCCGTGAGCGCACGGGGATTTTGGGGGGGGTGCTTGGAGCCCCCCTCCGGGGGCTGTGGCCAAGTGCTCGGGTGGGAGCACCGGTATCGGGCACGCTGCTGCCCTGGGGAAGGAGAAAGTTTTGGTAACGGAGCCCAAAGTGCCCCAAAAAGTGCTCCCCCAGGCTCTGGAGGTGCCTGGCAAGGGAGCCTGTTAACCCTGAAGCCTAATGGTGGATGTACAGAAGAAAGAGGAGAGGAAAAGCTCTCTGGCAGTAGTGCTGGGTTGGATCAAGAACATTTCTGGCCCAGGATCTTGTCTCCCTTTGAGGAAAACAGGCACGGCCCCGGGTTGGGATGGGGCAGAGCAGCCAGCCCCTGTCTGGACACCTCTATCCGGAGTTTAGGGATGCCCCAAAGCACCTCAAGTGCTGCTTTCAGTAGCCACAGGGGGACCTTTTCGGGGGGAACTTGCCCATTCCCCTGTGGCTCCCACGAGCTCTGGTCCCACCCACCACTTCCCTGCCACCTGGGATTTAATCCCCTTGAACTTGAGCTCCGGGGGGATCCAAATTCTGCCTGGGCTCCCTGGGGACAGTAGGGACGTGCCCACCTCCCCCAGCAGGGCGACGTCTCCCAGGGCGATGAGCAGCAGGGCTGGTAGAAGGGACCCCAAACCCCACATCCAGCAGATCTTACCCCAAAACGAGCCCAGGCTGAGCGAGCCCCGAGCCCCGGCCAGGTGGGATGCTCCTACAGAAGGTCTTGCCCTCGTTCCTGCCCGATCCCACCCAGCGTGGGCTGGCCCCCAGGAGCGCGGCGATGGAACAAGCGGGTTTTTATAGTTTGACGGGCGAAACATTTTCCTGGCAGCAGCTGCGCCTGCTTACGAGCACCGCTGCTAAATCACCGAGCTTCTGCTGCCCCCTGACCCCGGCCCCGGGGGGAGGCTGCGAGGGACGAGGTCTCCCGGGGGCCGCGGTGCAGGTGGAGCGGGCCCTGGGGGCCCCTTGGAGAGCTCCCAAAGCGTCTCCGTCAGGGGTTAGTGGGTGATACTGGTGGTCGGGGACGGCTGGGCTGGGTGATCTTGGAGGTTTTTTCCATCCTTAATGGTTTTAGTCCATGATCAGCGGGCTCCTGGGGGGTGCAGCACGGCCTCGGAAGGGCGGTGGGAGCGCGGGATGCGTTCGGCTGCACGGGGAGGCTTCACCTGGGGGCAGAGCATTTAGCTGGCCACGGGGCAACAAGGAGAATTCAACTCTATTTAAGTGGATCACACAAAACTGGGATGCTCAGCTCAAAGCAGGGCGAGGGGGGACCCCTCCAAAATGCTCTGGACCCGTCCTCAGTGCCCCATTTGGAGAGCCGAGGGTCCCCCCCCCCACGAGTGTTTTCAGCATCGCGCACACCAACAGCTTGGACACGAGGTGAGACCCAGCGAAGAGCTGGGAGCCACCAGAAACCCCCCCCCCCGAGCACGTCTCGGGCTTCACGTGAAGCACGTACCTCTGCTGTCCCGAGAAGACGGGACCAGGAATGCTAACAAAAGAGCAGCAATGTAAATAGCGAGCGCTGCAGTCAAAACAAGGAGCCCCACGCCTGCACGCGCTGCAAGCAACGTGCCAGGTCACAGCCCCGGGCTCACAAAGGGGCTGGGGGGGCCGGGAGGGTTCCACATGGCCCCAGCAGGGACAGGGACATGGGTGGCACCGGCTGCTCCCTACGTCCGAGTCACCTCCGGGATGCAGGCGGCGATGTCCGGAGGGACCCCGGCTCCCAGCACCACGGGGAGGAGGCTGCAGCATGGTGCTGCTCGCCTCGTAATCCCATTCCTCACATTTTTGGTGTGCTGTCACACAACCTGGGATTTCGGCTCCCTTCCTGGAGTTCCGTGCCAAGCCCCCGTCTGGCTCCAGCCCTGGATGACCCCTGGGGCTGACCCTCTGCAGGGCGCAGGATCCGTGCGGCTGCAGCGGCGCATCCCCCCGGCACAGCCCTCGGGGACCAGCAGCGGTGCACCCCTCATCGGGGACAGCCCAGCACGGGGTCCCCAAGGTGCTGCCGGGTCTGCTCAGCAGCTCCTCCTCGCTCGGACAGCCAGGGACTGCACTGGAAAGCCTGGGAAAGGCAGGGAGAGATGGGGTCAGTGCCGCATCCTGCGCCAGCTGGGTGCTGGGTCGGAGCAGCCGAGGGCCGGCGGCACCGCAGGTGAGTCACAGGCGCAGGGAAATATTAAATTAAAACCTGTAATTGACTTGTCCTGCTGGGGTCAGCGGCTGGGAGCCACGGGCTGCCAGGAGGAAACAGAAACATCTGCTTTTGGCTTGTAAAGGAGGGGAAAAAACGGAGAGGGGAGGGATTTTGGGGGGATGCGGCATGACCCATCGGGTACACACGGAGAGCGCTTTCCTGGTGGCCAGAGGAGCAAAGGGGTGAACGCAGCCTGCTGGGAGCTGGGGAGCTCGGTGGGCTGTGGGGCAAGAGGGGCTGTGAACATGGGGGGTAAAACCCTTTTCTTGTCCCAAATGCCCTCAGAAAGGTTGGGGTTGGGAGGGACTCCTGGAGGTCCCCCAGTCCAGCCCTGGCACCTCCTGGTTAACCCGGCCTTGAACCCCTGCCCGTGAGTGACCTCAGGTGCTCCAGGGCAGCCGTTTGCTCTTCTTTTAGGAAAAAAAACCCTCTACCTTGCACCTCCCTTCTGCATCTCCAGGCTGGGCTTTCCTCCTGGCCATGCGACCACGCGATATTCCTATTTTCAGGCATATTTCGCGTATCTGAAAGCCAAGGTTGTGCCTCCCTGGCACCGTCTCTACAGGAGACCGACTCCCGTCCCTTTCTGGGACTGCTGGAGGTGATCAGACCGAAGGCACCGGCGAAGCCAGGTTGGGATCTCGGTGCCTCAGCACCGGTGACAGCAGGGGAGCACAGCGCTCGGCACCACGAGGGCCCCCGAGCTGCGTGCCGCCGCAGGCACCGCTGCTTGCAGCAGGCAAAGGAGCACCCGAGAGCCGCCAGCGCCTGGTACGCCAGCAGAGGAGCTCAGAGCAAATCCAATTTCCTCCGGAGAGCAAAACCAACCCCCGGCAGGCGAGGGAACGGCGCGGTCCCCAGCTGCTGCTCTCCGTGAGGATGTGCCGGGCTCCAGCGCGCGTCCTGCACCGCGAGGCCACCATCCCCAGAGGCCATGGGGACCTTGAGCTGTCCCCTGCAGCCCCAGCATTAATAATAACGGATCCCAAAGCCCCCCTGGAGGCAAAGCCAGGGGACGCCAGGCGCTGTCCCCGTGTCATCGTCGTCGTCCCCCCCCCCGCCGCCCGTTTCTGGCTGCATCAGGCGCAGGAAATTGGCCGCGGGCGCGGTGCGGAGGCACAGCTGCGTTTCGGGGGCCTGGGCGAGGCTGATTGCATTACACCGCGGCCAGCCTGTGCCCACAGGAGCCTGGGGACCAGGGGGAGCGGGAGGGGAGCGGGCAGCACGGATCCGCAGCCCCACAGAGCCACCGATCCACGTCCCAGCCCGGGAGCAGCAGGGGCAGCGCACCGGCAGCGCGCTGCTGCGCCAGGCAGGGGGGACGGGGGGGACCCGGGGGGCTGCTCCCGGCCGGTGCCTTGCCTGCCTTCCCCGAGTGTTTCGTTCTCCACTTCTCTAATCCGCGTTTTCTTAGCGTGCCCGCAAAGCTGGGGCTGCAGCTTGGTTTTTTTTTTTCCCCACCGAATCGCACAAAGAAATGAACAAAACCAGCACCCGGCGGGCGCCGTGCCGGCGAGGAAGCTGCCGGGAGCGGAGCCTCTTCGCCCGCCCGCACTTCTCCGGGACACTTCTGCTTTTTGGGGACCGGGAAACCCGTGCTCTTCAGCACGAGGTGCTCCTCCTCGGAGGGTTCACCTCCCAGCCAAGGCTTTTTGCAGATAAAGCCCCTGCTCCCGCAGCCGCTGCACCCCACGGACCCAACCCAGCGCCCGCCCTGCTGAGCCCTGGGGGGCTCCGTCCCCCCTCCACCCCGTACCACACCTGCCTACAGCCCCACGCGGGGGTCCTCCACGGGGGAGGAGACCCCCCCATCCCCTCCATCTGCCTCACCTCTTCCCCAAAACGCCTCCCCCAGCTGCAAGGACCAGCACCAGCAGAGGCACCCCCCGAGGGCGAGCTCCCCACCCGAGCGCACCCGCGCTGGGGACCCCCCCGGTGCCCCCCGTAACCCCCTCCCCCCCCCCCCCGGGAGGCTGGCCTCCCTTTCCTCCCGCATTGTCTCGCCGGGAAGGGATCTGAACGGTGGAGCGCAGGCAGCTATTTTAAGGGGAGCCACCTAATGCGCAAAAAAGCCCCGCTTTTCTGCCAAAATGGCCTCGCCGTGCGGCGGAGCGCTCGGCTCCTGACGCGGGGCCCCATGCCCAAGTTAGGCGAAACTATTCGGCTCTTCCCGACCCACCCCCAAAAAGCCCTGTCACCGTGGTGGTGGTGGCCCCACGGGGACACGGCACCCTCCCCCCCCGTGCCACCCCGTGGGCCGGGTAGCGGGAGCAGGCGAGGGAGCCATCAAATATTCACGAAGCCTCCCGTGTACGGGGGGGCTGCGGTCGGCACGGAGGGGGGGCTGCGGCTCTGCGTCTCCTCCAGGGTCCTGCAGGAGATCGATGGCAGCGCGGGGAACAAAGCTGCGGCTGTCCCCGTGCCCTTGTCCCTGTCCCCATCCCTGTGCCCTTGTCCTTGTCCCCATGCCTGTGCCCTTGTCCCCACCCCCTTGTCCCCATCCCCATGTCCTTGTCCATGTCCCCATGCACTTGTCCCTGTCCTCGTGTGCTTGTCTCCATCCCTGTGCCCTTGTCCCCGTCCCTGTGCCCATCCCCTTGTCCCCATCCCCTT
>NW_023310692.1:0-1273 GCF_011077185.1 Oxyura jamaicensis | reverse complement strand
TTGTAACCTTGTCCCAATCCCCATGCCCTTGTCCCCGTCCCTGTGCCTTGTCCCCATCCTTGTCCCCTTGTCCACATCCCCTTGTCCTAGTCCCCATCCCCTTGTCCCCATCCCCATCCCTATGCCCTTGTCCCCATCCCCTTGTCCCCATCCCCGTGTGCTTGTCTCCATCCCTGTGCCCTTGTCCCTGTGCCCTTGTCCCCATCCCCGTGCCCTTGTCCCCGTCCCCGTGCCCTTGTCCCCTTCCCCCGCCCTTGTCCCCATCCCCTTGTCCCCGTCCCCATCCCCTTGTCCCCATCCTCATAACTTTGTCCCCATCCCTGTGCCCTTGTCCCTGTCCTGCCACCACTTGCCATCGCCCCCGTGCCGGGGTGGTCTCGTGGCTTTAGGCGCAGGAAGGGAAGGAGGCAAAGCCCCCAGCCCCACGGGGCTCCGGGGACCCCTCACCAGGCTCCCCGTACCCAGCCCCAGCTGGGGCTGACAGCGTGGGAAGGGGATCAGAAACCCTTCAGGATCCTGCCCTGGGTGTTTTCTGGTGTCCCCGCTGGTGCCACCACACCGAGCCACCTTCAGAGCAGGGCTACCGAAAAGAACCTCGGCGCGTGGTGACACTGAAGCCTCCTTCCCCTGATTTACTGCGTCTCCAGCTGTGCCCTTGTCCCTGTCCCCATGCCCATGCCCTTGTCCCCATGCCCTTATCCCCATCCCCTTGTCTCCATCCCTGTACCTTTGTCCCCATCCCCATGCCCTTGTCCCCATGCCCTTGTCCCCATCCCTGTGTGCTTGTCTCCATCCCTGTGCCCCTTGAGCACCCAGGTGGAGAGTCCCTTGACCACCTTGAGCACCCAGGTGGGTCCCAGTCCTTAATGACCCTAATGAGGTTAATTAGTGCCCGCAGGAGCCCCGGGGAGCAGAGGCAGCGGGTCACAGGGCAGCATCACCCACCTTTACGAGAGGTTTGGGTTTTTCCTCCGTTTTTCAGCACTGGGAGGGCGTCACCAGCGTGAGCTGCTTGTGACTTTTATTGGAAGTCCCACCGGGTCGTGCTTCCTGGGGTGCTTTATTTTATTTTATCTATTTTTAATGCTTGCCATCTGCCAGCATCTGCTCTCCCCAGCCCCTGCTCCCGCCGCTGAGCGTTTGGATGGGGAATAAAAACGCCGGCTGAGGGGGGGGGTGGGTAAATAATTCATGGGGCAGGTTACCGAGCGTGGCAGGGACTGAAAAAATACACTTTATTATTATTATTTATTTATTTTTGGCCAAACCATGC
>NW_023310691.1:0-2364 GCF_011077185.1 Oxyura jamaicensis | reverse complement strand
TCTGCTTCAGAGATAAAATGTGCTATTTATTATGTATTTTGATGTGCTGAATTCAAATATGACAATTAAAACAACTGATTGGCTACTGTTTCTAAGATATTTAAGTTTTTACATTTTATGTCTATGTATATTGTGTAGATAGTAGAGTTTTAATCATAAATTGTAAACCTAGGTCTTTTCATGTGTTTATGGTTGCTTTACATGATAATATTTCACCTGTCCTGTTTATGTAACACTTTAAAAATCAGCAAAAGGGTTATATAAATAAAATTTATTATGAAACAAAAGGCAAAAAACTATTATGTACATAGTTTAGTCCTATTCAGTGTCTACTCGGCGCTTCTTGGCTTGTCTCTTGTATTCATTAAATGGAGCATCTCTTGTCACTGTCCAGCAATAGTCTGCAAGCATTGATGGGCTCCATTTGCCCTGATAGCGTTTCTCCATTGTTGCAATGTCCTGGTGAAATCGCTCGCCGTGCTCGTCGCTCACTGCTCCGCAGTTCGGTGGAAAAAAATCTAGATGAGAGTGCAAAAAATGTATCTTTAGTGACATGTTGCAACCAAGGCTTTTGTATGCCTTGAGGAGGTTTTCCACCAACAACCTGTAGTTGTCTGCCTTGTTGTTTCCGAGAAAATTTATTGCCACTAACTGGAAGGCTTTCCATGCCGTCTTTTCCTTGCCACGCAGTGCATGGTCAAATGCATCATCTCGAAGAAGTTCATGAATCTGAGGACCAACAAAGACACCTTCCTTTATCTTAGCTTCACTTAACCTTGGAAATTTTCCACGGAGGTACTTGAAAGCTGCTTGTGTTTTGTCAATGGCCTTGACAAAGTTCTTCATCAGACCCAGCTTGATGTGTAAGGGTGGTAACAAAATCTTCCTTGATTCAACAAGTGGTGGATGCTGAACACTTTTCCTCCCAGGCTCCAATGACTGTCGGAGTGGCCAATCTTTCTTGATGTAGTGGGAATCTCTTGCACGACTATCCCATTCGCAGAGAAAACAGCAGTACTTTGTGTATCCAGTCTGCAGACCAAGCAAGAGAGCAACAACCTTCAAATCGCCACAAAGCTGCCACTGATGTTGGTCATAGTTTATGCACCTCAAAAGTTGTTTCATGTTGTCATAGGTTTCCTTCATATGGACTGCATGACCAACTGGAATTGATGGCAAAACATTGCCATTATGCAGTAAAACAGCTTTAAGACTCGTCTTCGATGAATCAATGAACAGTCTCCACTCATCTGGATCGTGAACGATGTTGAGGGCTGCCATCACACCATCGATGTTGTTGCAGGCTACAAGATCACCTTCCATGAAGAAGAATGGGACAAGATCCTTTTGACGGTCACGGAACATGGAAACCCTAACATCACCTGCCAGGAGATTCCACTGCTGTAGTCTGGAGCCCAACAGCTCTGCCTTACTCTTGGGTAGTTCCAAATCCCTGACAAGGTCATTCAGTTCACCTTGTGTTATGAGGTGTGGTTCAGAGGAGGAGGATGGGAGAAAATGTGGGTCCTGTGACATTGATGGTTCAGGACCAGAAGTTTCATCCTCTTCCTCTTCCTCGTCTGACTCAAGTGAGAATGATTCTGGTGCATCAGGAACCGGCAGTCCTTCTCCGTGGGGTACTGGGCGTATAGCTGATGGAATGTTTGGATAATGCACAGTCCACTTTTTCTTCTTTGACACACCTTTCCCAACTGGAGGCACCATGCAGAAGTAACAATTGCTGGTATGATCTGTTGGCTCTCTCCAAATCATTGGCACTGCAAAAGGCATAGATTTCCTTTTCCTGTTCAACCACTGGCGAAGATTTGTTGCACAAGTGTTGCAGCATATGTGTGGGGCCCACCTCTTGTCCTGATCTCCAATTTTGCAGCCAAAATAAAGGTGATAGGCTTTCTTAACCATAGTGGTTATACTGCGCTTTTGTGATGCAAAAGTCACTTCACCACAAACATAGCAGAAGTTATCTGCACTGTTCACACAAGTACGAGGCATCTCTGCTCACTTTGGCTAAACAGAAATGTGTCCCTTTGCAAAATCAAACACTGACAAATAAGAGAGCACGACACTGTATGATTTCTAGAGCTGATATAGGGCAATTTGTTCAGCAGAGTGATGTAAGCTTCGTTATGATTGCATCATCCATGACTTCTAGGAATAACATGATGCAATTCATATCATGTATGACGCAATACCAGCTTCAGATTGCATCATTCATTGTTTTGCCTAAAAAGCAAGTACTGTCCAAACCCAGTCATAGATTTATTCATAGATCCAGTCAAAGATGTATTTTAGTCATTTCTGGTTTAAATTGAGATCCCTTCCCTTTATAACTCACTTATCCTC
>NW_023310690.1:2240-35109 GCF_011077185.1 Oxyura jamaicensis | reverse complement strand
ATTGGGGACCTTCTGGGGGTGATTGGGGACATTTGGGGGGGGGACCTGGGGACATTGGGAGAGGGTGGGGAAGGCTCTGCTCGAGCCCAGCTGCACTGGGGAGGGACCTGGGGGGTCAGGGTTGCATTTGGGGTCAGGGTCGGGGTCAGGGTCACATTTGGGGTCAGGGTCGGGGTCAGGGTCGGGGTCAGGGTCAGCCGGGTTCGGCTTGAGGCTGGTTTTGGGCCTTAGGGTTCTGTTCGTGGCTTCCTTGGGGGTCGGGGCAGGTTTGGGGTCGGCAGTGGGGTTTGGGGTATCTCGGGGTTCGGCAGCGCCGTGTTGTCCTGGCTGGGTTTTGGGGTTGGTTCGGGGGCACCTCGCGTTTAGGTTTGGCTTGGGGCCGGCTTCTGGCTTCGGGATGTTTCTCTTACGGGCACGGCCGCCTTTCGAGCGCAGTTTGGGGACGGGGACGGGGCTCAGGTTGGCTTTCGGGGCCGGTCCCTTTCCCTCGCTGTTCCTGATGCTTCTTCCAAGGCTGGAAGTGGGGTTTTGGGGTTGAAACGGGCTCCGATGGAAGCTTTGAGCAGCGGGACTTCCACGTGAATGGACCCAAACTGCTGCGAATTCAGGCCGAGTTTCCTGAACATCTCAAAAAAAAAAAAAAAAAATGGTGGGGAGGAGGGGAAGAGCTCGCTGATTTCCCAAATCCCCGGATTTTGATGTCGAGCCGCCCCTTTCCCTGGGCAGCGCGTCTGGTGGAGCTCCGCAGCGGAGTCATCGGCCCGTTTCTATCATTTCTAAGAGAAAAATAATAATCAGCCTAAATACAAAATTTTGCCAAGTCTGAGGCTCTGTCAGTCCTTTTGGGGAGTCTTCAGCGGGCGATGCCGAGGTCCCAACAGCATCGAGGCGGCTGCGGGGAGGGTGGTGAGGAAGAGGAGGGTGAAGCCTCATGGCCAGGTTTGAGCGGAGAAGAGCTGGGTGCTGGAGTCCCTGAGTGATTCGGGGCTGGTGGCGACCTCGGAGAAAGAAGATATTTGGAGCAGGAACAGGGCCAGGATTTAGGGACGGCACAAGATGTTCATAGGGGGAAGGGAGCGTCAAAATAAGGCTGGGAGGGAGTTTGGGAGCAGGGTCTTTGGTGAGCAGTGAGCTTTGGGGGGAACTCGGGCATCGACAATCCCCTGGGATCACAGAATTACAGAATCCCGGAATAATTAGGGTCGGAAAAGCTCTCCGAGATCCTCTGGTCCTACCGCCGCTGTCATCACTAAACCACGTCCCCAGGCACCACGTCCAAGCTTCGTTTTTAAAGCAGCGTCCTGCGAGGCCGGGGAGACATCGGCATCGCCAGATGGGAAAAAAGCCCCCGTGAGGCTGGGGAGAGGGACGGGGAGAGGGGAGGATCGGCGAGGAGGTGGCAAAGCCCCCGGAGGAACAGCTTCGTTTGGGATGGCCCCCGGTGGGACCCGTTAAGACGTCAGAAACCTCCGCGTTTGCTTCTGACTTCAGCCTCCTGAGAGCTCTCTTCAGCTCCCTCTCAGCGTCCGCACAAATGCGCCAGGGCGCTCGTTAAAACACACAAGTCCTAATTAGCCAAGACACCGGCCGTAACTGTCTTCAGGTCTTGGGTGGCCAATTGGGGAAATACCAGGAGTGGAATGAATCAGGGAAGATTTCAGTGGCTAACTAAGAAAAAGTGGATCTCTGCCGTTTTTGAGATTTCTTTATTTTTTAGCTTAAAGAATCAACGATGCCAATAGTCCCTGATACCGATGCGGAAGGTCTCCTACTGGAGTTTGCAGGCATGGAAAAGGGAAAAGGGAAAGGGAAAAGGAGGTTTCTCGCCATCAGAAAATGGATGGCCACTGAACCCCTTGTCTCTTACCAGCCACCCAGGGCTCTGAGATCTCAAACCTTTCCATTTTCTACTGTGGTCTGTAGCTGAGCGATACAGCTCCTCTGCCTCATTTTTTCCCCTTCTTTATTTCTTTTCTTTTTGTTTATTTTTGATGTCTTGCTACATGCATCCAGCCCACACTGTGACAAAAAAGCAAATTTTGTGTCAGGCCCAGCACCCTGCCGAGCGCTCACGGCACGGCATTGTGCATGCTAATCCTCGCTCTGCCCCAGTTTTTTTTTAATCCCTGGGGGATTGGGGACGACGTTAAACAGCACTGGCCCAGGCGTTGATCGGTGACGGATTAACCAGCACCGAAATACCCTCAGGACGCGGTGCTGCTGATCGCATTTGGGCCTGAGGGTGCTGGCAATTTCCCACGTGCTTTATCTATATATTTATCTATATATCTATTTATCTATTTCTAACTATATTTATCTTAACACCCTCTATCTGGTCCCTATCTCAGCGATTCGCTGAGAAATAAACCATGGGAGATGCTGGCACGTCTTGCTACGGTCAAGGTGCGCAACGTCTCCTGTCCCCCTTGTGCACGTTGTGTCACAGAAGGCAGCTAGGAATTCCCTTCCTTCGTCTAATTAGATCATCTAATTGTTGGAATTGGATGATATTCACGGTCTCTTATAACCCAAACCAGGATTTTATGATTATAGATCCCTCTGCCACGGGCAGGGACACCTTCCCCTAGACCAGGCTGCCCCCAGCCCCATCCAACTTGGCCTTGGGCACCCACGTCTCCTCTGGGCAACACCCCAGTGCCTCAGCACCCTCATAAGAAATTATTTCTTCCTCAAATCTAATCTAAATCTGCCCTGTTTGAGTTTAAAACCCTTATTCCTTGTCCTATCACTACTCTCCCTGACAGAATCCCTCTCCAGCCTTCCCGTAGCCCCCCTGAGGAGAAGGCCGCCATCAGGCGTCCCCGGCGTCTCCTCCAGAAATCACCAATCCTGTCCCAATTCAGCAGGTGTTTTTAGTTTCTATATCCACCTTCACACTTGTCTGGAAGATGGGAACAACATCTCCGTTTTCCAGACACGAGGAACCTCCTCGGTCTCTGGCCTTTCCAAAATGTCCGAGGGCGCTGAGGGCCCTCAGGCCTTGATGGCCTCCGCAGCCTCACCTGGGGCTTCCACCCACCCTGACCCCCACCTGTGGGTCCCTTTTAAGCTCAGTTTGGGGTTTCCAGACCCAAAATACGGGTGTATTTTGTAGCTGGTTCCTAACCATAGGCATGCTCATGGCTGGTTGTGGATTCTGCCTGCAGGCTGACTTCCCAGCCTTGGCCATAGTGGGGCCCAAGGTGCGCCTAAAAATTGACTTTTTGGGCCCAGACCTGCCTGCTGACCTGGGTTGTTGGTTGAGCCTGGCTTCTGTCCCCATTTCTGCCCTGCTCACCTCACTCGGGCACCGTGGGACTTGGTCATGCCCAGGGAGGCTACTGTCCTGTCGGCCACTTTGCCCCCCTTGGCCCCATCCCTTGTGGAGGAGACGGCCTTCCTCGCTCCCTTGTAGCTTACAGCAAGGGGAGATGTGTCATGTTGCCATTCTAGTTTTTATTTTGTTTTACTAAACCTCTAGTGGTCTCCTTTTCAGTCTGTGATTATAACCCCATGACAGATTTGAATAGGATTGAATCTGGTGCTCTGGAAAAAAAACCCACTGCCATTGGCTTGTCCCACAGCTCTGACCAGAGCTGCAAGAGAAACCTGAGCCTTGGCTCCTCGGTGTTGGAAGGGTGCTGCCAAAGCAGAAACTCTTGAACGTGTACATGGATATATAAGGTTAATCACCCCTCATCGACCATCAGCAACCTTTGCTGATGGCGCCTGCACCAGAGGTTGAACCCGAGTTGTCCTAGTCTGGCTTGAGAAGTTCTGCTCCACCTTCTGGGGGGGAGGGGGGGGGGGGGGCGGGGGGATGGGTGGTATTTTGATTTTCTATGCCTCTGTGGAGCACAAGTCCTGTGAGGAGCAGCTGAGGGAACTGGGGGTGTTTAGCTTGGAGAAGGGGAGGCTCAGAGGAGACCTTATTGCTTTCTACAACTCCCTGAAAAGAAGGTGTGGGGAGCTGGGGGTCGGCCTCTTCTCACAGGTAACTGGTGATAGGACCAGAGGGAATGGTCCCAAGTAGTGCCAGCGGAGCTTCAGGTTGGAAATGAGGAGACATTTCTGCTCAGAAAGAGCAGCCAGGCACTGGGACGGGTTGCCCATGGAGGTGGTGGCGTCACCGTCCCTGGGAGTGTTCAAGGGAAGGTTGGACGTGGTGCTTGGGGACATGGCTTAGTGGTGACGTTGGTGCTAGGGGGATGGTTGGACCAGATGATCCTGGAGGCCTTCTCCTACCCTAATGTTTCTATGATTAGAGGGCACAGCACTGGCCTGCCCAGCAGCGGGGAGACCCCTGTCCCCCCAGGACTACACTACTCCCCCCAGGCTAGGGGTGACGGTGTCCCTGGGGGGATCCCGGCCAAGGTGCAGATCACCTACCATGAGCTCTGCCCGGAACCTCTCCCTGCTCTTGGATCTCGGAGGTCTTTTCCAACCCTAATAATTCCATGATCCTAAAGGCACTGCCAGTAATATGGGAAGGGGGAAGCCTCTCCTAGCCACTGCTTTGGAAATAAAAATAATAATAATAAAAAAAGGGCTGGATGTCCTGAGACTCTCTGAAGTCACTGGGTGCCTTCTGCACTGCTCAGTGACGTTTCCTCCCTTCAGACCTCAAGGAAAAACAACTTTTTAATTTTCTGTTTGAAGTGTTTGAGGAGTCTGGCCAGGACAAGTGTACGGCTTTCATGTGGGGGCTGAAAAACAACACAAAACAAAACCAACCAAACAACAACAAAGCCAAAGGACTTGCCAAACCCCAGCGGAGGACTGCATTTACCAGCTCCTCCTGGGAAGATGGCAGCTACCTCCCTTGTTTGTGACAACACACGTAATACTGTGGCAAAATGGGGCCAAGTGGGAATTTTGTGGAAAACCTGTTCTTCCATAAAATCCAGCAGATTTTACTCTGCTGTAAAATCAAAGCTCACAATGTGGAGACACTTCTGCTCCTCCAAGTATCGCTTCAGCATCGCTCTTGGAAGTCCTTTGCAGCGGCTCTGCCTTGGGAAACAGCTCCATCTACTTGCAGCGTCGTTTTATTATGGGATTGACTAAAGCTCCTTGTGGCTGGGTGCTCCCAGGCCTCCAGAGGCCATCAGAGAAAGCAGGGCCCTCAACACGGCCAGGACTGGCTGGAGGAGATGTGGGGAAAGGCAAAGCACGGAAAGGCAAAGAGAAAACAGTGGCAGAGCGCACCAGCATCCTCTGACTGCTGGCAGGGGAAAGACCGGGGCACAACGCACCTCCCAGTGCCCCTCTGCACCCCGAAGCGATGCCCAAAACTCTCCTAAATGCTTAAGCCAAGGACTGTTCAACCTCTCGTGCTGATGGCCAGCCACGAGGCCGTGGGTGCACAAGAAGCTGTGAGGGGACACAGCAGAGCCAACCTGGCCAAAGGGATATCCCACACCATGGGACATCACTGTTATTATTAGCCCTTTGTTTTCTGTTGTATTAAACGGTCTTTATCTCAACCCACAAGTTTTTAGCTTTTTTTTTTTTTTTTTTTTTTTTTTTTTTTTTTTTTAGCACCTAAGCGTGACTCTGGGTTAAACCACGAGCTTTTACCTCCGTTTTTTTATCACCTAAGTGTGATACTTGGGCGATTCCGGGTTAAACCACCACAGCTGCCAAGAGCATTTGCATCCTAAACCCCAACTCAGTGCTGTGGCAGCTCAGCTACCAGGAAGAAAAGTCACCCTGTCCCAACCAACACCAGGACACAGGGAAAGGCAGAGGGGGGTGTTCCTGACCTCCAGTCGCTGTCTTTCGCTTTCTATTCTTTTTCCTCCCTGTTATTTCCCAGAACAGGTGGAGAAGGGCTGGACAAAGGCACGGGATATAAGGCAGCCCAGCGCCCAGGGTGCTGCAGAGCTGCTGCAGTCCCGAGAAGGTGAAGGTGAGTCCCGTCCCCATCCCCTCGTCCCCAACCCCATGCAGGCAGCTATGGGCAGGGGGCACGGGAAAGGGATCCCACGGACCCCAGCAAGCCAAAGAGCTCCCTGCCAGGAGGACAGAGAGGTCCAGAGGTCGGCTCCATCTTTGCTCTGGGATGGAGCAAAGGGAACGGGGGGCTGGGAGCCTGTGTGCAACCCCCTAGTGCCTGCCCCAGGCTCGGACCCTATGGGGGGATCGGGCACGATGCAGATCGTCATGAGATCCCCAAAGCTTCCACCTGGAAGGTGCAAAAAGAGGAGGTACAGAGGGAGGAAGCTAGGGCATCCTTTCTGCTTGGCTTGGAGAGATGAAGTCAGGTGAAGATATCCCTCGGGCAGGGTGCCCCCCTCCCTTGCTAACCAGCCCATCTCCCCTGCAGACTGTGTTGTTGTGAGCGATGTCATCCGAAATCCAGATGCCAGAGCCCATCTGCCTCATCGAGAATGAGAAGGGGAAGGGGCTCGTGGTCCAGCCAGAGGCCCTGCGGCTGCTGGCAGGGATCACGCAGCCCATGGTGGTGGTGGCCATCGCCGGGCCGTACCGCAGCGGCAAGTCCTACCTCCTGAACAGGCTCGCGGGGCAGAGGAGAGGTAAAGGAAGGGGACGAGATGTGCACAACCCCTGGCCATGGATGCCCGAGGTGCACGGCTTCTCCTGCTCGGTATTTCATGCTTTTGAGGCTCTTTGCACCCACAGGTTTCTCCCTGGGCTCCAGTGTGCGGGCGCACACCAAAGGAATCTGGATGTGGTGCGTGCCTCACCCCTGCAAGCCCGGACACACGCTGGTGCTGCTGGACACCGAAGGGCTGGGAGACACTGAGAAGGTGGGGGAGAAGCAGGGGCTTCCCTCGGGCCTGGGCTTTCTGGGTTTAGTCCCTTCCAGGAAGGAGCCTCTGCTGGAACTGGGGCTGTCCCCATGGGGCAGAAAGCCCGGGGAGCGAGGAGAGGGCTAGCAGTGTGGACGAGCTGCCAAATTCCTCTGCTTCACTGGCAAATGGCAGGACTGGGGAGCTCAGGGAGCACGTTGTGGGACCCTGAGAGTGAAAGAGCTGAGGATAAAGAGATGTAGGAAGCCCTGGAGATGCTGCGGGGTCTCCCCAGGGGATGGTTTTGCCATGGGATGCTGGCTGGCAGCACTCAGGGTCCGGGCATTTGGGCTTGTGCCTGAAGGGGTCTTGCACGGGGCTCCTGGATAAGGTGAGAACCTGGGGTCATTGTTCCAGGGCGACACCAAGAACGACACGTGGATCTTCGTGCTGGCCGTGCTGCTCTCCAGCACCCTGATCTACAACAGCAAGGGCACCATTGACCAGCAGGCCATGGACAACCTGCAGTATCCTTTGTGGGGACACACGGGATGCCCCCTGCTCCCTGCCTGGGGACCACGGGGATCCCACATCCCAGTTCCTTGTGTGGAGAGAGGAAACCTCCCAGTGGTGCCCAGGGACCTGCTCAGTGTCCTCAGGGCTTTTCTCCCTCCTCCTGGTGGCACCAGGCTGGCCTCTGTCCCCAAAAAGGCTCCACCAGTGCCCACAAAGTGCCCGGTGCTCGCGGGCTGGGGGTGTCCCTGTGTTCAGAGCTGAGGTTCCCACTTCCTTAGCCAGCTCCCCAGCTACGTGCTGAAGCTGACAGAGTGCGTCCAGGTGAAAACAGCACCCGAGGAGGCAGGAGATGAGCAGCTGGGTTTGGACAGACATGCCCTGTATTTCCCAACCTTCGTCTGGGCCGTCCGGGATTTCACGCTGCAGCTGGAGGTGGACGGGAAGGAAATCTCCGAGGATGAATACCTGGAGAATGCGTTGAAGTTGAAGGATGGTAGGGGAGCGGTGCTGTGCCGCTGGACGCATCCAGCCCCAGACACAGCTGCAGTGGAAGGCATCACGAGCCTAAGCCCCGGGGGCTTTTTCTGGCCCTTCTCACCCCACAGGGAGCAGCCAGGAGGCCCAGAGCTACAACCGGCTGCGGGAATGCATCCACCAGCTCTTCTCGGAGCGCAAGTGCTTCGTTTTCGACCAGCCAGCCAGGAAGAGGGACCTGCCCCGCTTGGAGGAGCTCCCGGACGAGATGCTCGACCCCGAATTCCAGCAGCAGGTGGAGAACTTCTGCAGCTACATGAGGCAGAATTGTCCCCCCAAGACCATCTCTGGTGGCCACAAGATAACGGGGAGCAGTGAGTACTGATGTCCAGAGGGTCCAAGCCCTTGGGATTGTGTCGGGACAAGGCTCAGATGCAGAGCAAAATGCTGCTGAGGCTGGGGCGGGGGGGAGCATGGGCACGTTTTTGTGCCGGCTGTGGTGCTTACCTCTGGGTTTGGAGCTCTTAGATGTTGTGTGTAGCTGGAAAAGAACTAGGAAAAGAAGCTTGGGGTCACAAGGGGATGCTGGCAGTGGGGATAGGGCAGGATCCCGGTTGTTTTGGTCAGGCTGCAGCTCCGTCACCCCTCCCCGGCAGGGCTGGGGACCCTGGTGGTGAGCTACGTGGAAGCCATCCAGAGCGGGGCCGTGCCATGCCTGGAGAACGCAGTGCTGGCCCTGGCAGAGATCGAAAATTCAGAGGTGGTGAAGGAGGCTGTGGCCTTGTACCGGGAGCGGATGGAGCAGGAGCTGCCCACGGAGACCACCCAGGAGCTGCTGGAACTGCATGCACGGTGTGAGGAGGAGGCGACGCGGCTCTTCACGGCGCGGGCCTTTGCGGAGAGCAGGGAGAAGTTCCGGGCAGAGCTCACGGTAGGTGATCTGCACCTTGGCCGGGATCCCCCCGGGGACACCATCACCCCTAGCCTGGGGGGAGTAGTGTAGTCCTGGGGGGACAGGGGTCTCCCCGCTGCTGGGCAGGCCAGTGCTGTGCCCTCTAATCATAGAAACATTAGGGTAGGAGAAGGCCTCCAGGATCATCTGGTCCAACCATCCCCCTAGCACCAACGTCACCACTAAGCCATGTCCCCAAGCACCACGTCCAACCTTCCCTTGAACACCCCCAGGGACGGTGACGCCACCACCTCCATGGGCAACCCGTCCCAGTGCCTGGCTGCTCTTTCTGAGCAGAAATGTCTCCTCATTTCCAACCTGAAGCTCCGCTGGCACTACTTGGGACCATTCCCTCTGGTCCTATCACCAGTTACCTGTGAGAAGAGGCCGACCCCCAGCTCCCCACACCTTCTTTTCAGGGAGTTGTAGAGAGCAATAAGGTCTCCTCTGAGCCTCCTCTTCTCCAGACCAAACACCCCCAGTTCCCTCAGCTGCTCCTCACAGGACTTGTGCTCCAGGCCCTTCGTTGGCCTCGTAGCCCTTCTCCGGACACGCTCCAGGGCCTCGATGTCCTTCTGGTAGTGAGGGGCCCAAAACTGAACCCAGCACTCAAGGTGCGGCCTCACCAGGGGACGATCACCTTCCTGGTCCTGCTGGCCACAATATCCCTGAGACAAGCCAGGATTCTGTTGGCCTTCTTGGCCACCTGGGCACACTGCTGGCTCATTTTCGGGCGAGCATCCACCAACTCCCCCAATCCTTTTCCTCTGCATAGCTTTCCAGTCACTCTGCCCCCAAACCTGTAGTGTTTCTCTGCCCCAAGACCCGTAGCGTTGCATGGGGTTGTTGTGGCCCAAGTAAAGAACCCAGCACTTGGCCTTATTGAACCTCATCCCATTGAACTCTGCCCATCGATCCATCCTGTCCAGGTCCTTCTGCGGGGCCTTCCTACCCTCCAACAGATTGACACTTCCCCCCAACTTGGTGTCATCTGCAAACTTACTGAGGGGGCACTCCATTCCCTCGTCCAAGCCATCCCTAAAGATATTAATGAGGATGGGCCCAACACCGACCCCTGGGGAACACCACTGGTGACCAGTCACCAGCTGGATGGTCATACATTCAAGAAGACCTGTTCCATCACCTTCCCTGGCACCCAGGTCAGGCCTGTAGGTCCCCAGGTCCTCCTTATGACCCTTCTTATAGATGGGTGTCCCGTTAGTGAGTCTCCAGGGCCCTCCCCAGATGACCATGACCGCTGATAGATGGTGGAGAGCGGCCCAGCAATCCCATCGCCAACTCCCTCAGCACCCTCGGGTGGATCCCATCTGGCCCCATGGACTTGGCCAGGTGGAGCAGCAGGTCCCCAACCTGAACTGTGGGGGGGTTCTTCTGCCCCTGTCCCAGACGTCCAGGTCGGGAGGCTGAATACCCTGAGGATAAGTGGTCTGGCTAGTAAAGAAGGCGTTAAGAACCTCCACCTTTTCCTTATCCTCAGTAGTCACATTCCCCCCTGCGTCCAATAAAGAATGGAAATTCTCCTCAGCCTTCCTCTTGCCATTAATATATTTATACAATTTTTTTTTTTTATAAAATATATTTATAAAAACAGTTTTGGGCTTTGGGTTCTTTGCTAATGGCTGGTTTTGTAAGACACCAGGCCTGACAGTAATACGCGGGAAAGGTTTATCTCATGGGGGTTCTGGGTGTTGGGACAGGAGCTACCTTCCCTGTCTGCAGCCCACGGGGCTTCACCTCCCGGCTGATCACCCCACAGGCTGCAGATCCCCGTTTCCATGCCAGCCTGGCTTTATTCTCACACACGGAACTGTAGGGCTTGGAAGGGACCTCGAGAATCAAAACAGGTTCCCTAGAGCAGGTTGCCCAGGTAGGCGTCCAGATAGATTTTGAATATCTCCATGGGGAAGAGAACTTCACAACCTCCCTGGGCAGCCTGTTCCAGTGCTCAACAGTTTTTTTTTTTTTTTTTTTTTTTTTTTTTTTTGGCCTAGATTGAGAGTGGTGGAGGCCATTTGGCCTGGGCTGATGCCTTCCCTCTCTGTCCTTCTGCACAGGTCCAGTTAGAGGCACTAAAGGATCATTTCTGGATCCAGAACGAGCGGGCATCCCATGAGAAGTGCACGGCCGCCCTCCAGGAGCTCTTCCAGGACTTGGACGCACGGATCAATGACGGGGTCTACTTTGTGTCGGGGGGCTACCAGCTCTTCCAAAGAGACCAGCAGGCACTGGTGGAGCAATACTGGGAACTGCCTGGCAAGGGGGTGAAGGTAGGAACATGAACAGCTCCCCGGCGAGGGCCGAGGCTCCATGTCCCACCACCCTCTCCCAAAAAACCACATGCCCGGAGCTGCTGCTTCACCCCTTGACTTCTGCCCTCCCTGTGGCCCTGCAGGCGGACACTGTGCTGCAGGATTTCCTCCAGAAGAGAGAGTCTATGGCCAGAACCATCCTCAAAGTTGACCGTGAGCTGATGGAGAAGGAAGAGCAAATAAAAAGTAATTTGGGGGCTGGAGAAATGCCACTGCCTGGAGAGGGACTGGCATGGCAGGGAGGGACGGTACTCCTCGGGGGCCTGGGGCTTATCTCCTTTGAGACATCTCTGGTTCTCTCTCAACAGATCTGAAAGCCCAATGTGAGAGAGCTGAGCAGGAGAAGGAGGCTGAGAGAAAGAGGGAAGCTGAGAGGGAGGCCAAAAACCTGCAGAAGTGGTTGTACAAGATCCTCAGAGATGGAAAGCCTCGTCGGAGAAAGCAGCAGGAGGAGAAAGAGAATATGAACGACCATCAATCAAAGGTACTATGGCAGGCAGGATGTGCCCAGAGCTGTGGCTGGCAGACAGGAATGGCAGTGGGGGCCCACCTGGCTCCTTCCCGTTGCTTCTTTGGCCCCCTTGCACTGCAGGAAGGCTTTGGGCTGCCCTTGCTGACAACCTGTCTGTCTTCACAGGACCAGAACGAGAAGTCCACAAGTGGCTCTGAGAAGAACAACCCTGAGGATCAGCAGAATTCAAACCCCAGTGGCAACCCCAATGCCAACCCCAGTGGCAACCCCAATGGCAACACCTGGACTGAGTTTTTTAAAAATATTATTCAGATTCTTCTGAAACAGTACTTTTTCCCAACAATTGTTGAGATCATTATGGTTTTCGCTAGAAGCCGTGCAGAACCAAAGTAAGAGAGCTGTGTGGCGTGCCTCTTGGTCCCAAGTACAATTCTGCTAAACTCTCCAAGTCCTTGCTGCAAGGGACAGAGCGTGGCCGTGACCTCCGTGGTACCATTGCACCAGCCAGTGCTTTCATGCTTTCACGTAGTTGGAAAGGAAACTAATTGTCTGGGGAGTGTAATCTTAGGGGCGTGGGGTGGATTTGCTGATCAGCTTGTAGGTGGGAAATTCTGCTCCTTCGCCGTTGCTCAGAAAGTACGCCCCAGGGTCAGCAGTGGCTCTGACAGTACTGACCTTTCTTCATCTTTCATTAGGGGTGTGTATTGCTTTTAAAAAGATAATAAAAATAAATCCCTCCAACCCGGGTTTCAGCACATGGCCATTACTGAGAGCTGCCAACAGTATTTTGGGTCCGCCTAAGGGAGGTTGGCTCTTAATTATGCCCACTGCAACCAACTAGCAAGGGGTGTGGACGTCGCCGCCCTTGGGTGGGTTAATGCGCGCCTCTGGAGCTAATTGCTGCAGTCCCCCTGCCCATGGGGACGGGAGGGCTGGGGCTCATGTAGAAGTCCCCAGCCACAAGCATGCCGAAGCTCCCCAAGCCCTCTTTGCTCCTGAGCATCCCTCGGGCCAGCACAGGTGTGGTTTCAGGGCTCTTTTCCCCCACTCCAGCCCCCTGGATTTCTTTTCTGCGCCCTCATTGTGGGGACAGGAGGGGAGGGAGAGGTCCCGTGGCAGGACCCCGACGTCTGAGCCTTGTTCCACCCAATCCTTTTGTCTGATGCCCGTCGGGGGTGGAAGGAGACATCCCAGCCATGCCACACCAGGGGAGCCACACCAGGGGTCCTGCAGGGGAGCCGAGACCCTTCCCCACTCTACCCTCGATGGAATAATCCCCGTTCTGGGTCTGGGACTGACTGGAGCCAGAGGTGTCTGTGCTGCTCAAAGCCCTGCTTTGTCTGCTCTGCTTCCTCAGCAGCTCCAGCGTCTCATCAACCCCAGCTCCATGCCTTCTGAGAGCTCACACCTCTTGAACGAGCAGGAGGCTCTGCAGCACCGTTTCCCACCCTCTTGCAGCCCCTTGAAGCCACTTTCCCCACTTCCAGGAGCACCCCCACAACGCCCCCATCCCCTGCCCCATCTTCCAGCCCGCAATTTGCGTGCCCTCGCAGCGCCTGCCCTTGCAGACACCGCTTTCCCCGCTACGAGACGAGCAAAGGGACTTCCCCACAGGGGCTGCCATGCCCTGGGCGAGTCCCAGTGGCCGTGCACCCACCCTGACAGCCGCTGCAGCTCGGCGAGGGAAGCTGGGGGTCCTTGAGCCGCTTGGAGGGTGCCGGGAGCTGCAGCGAGGCTGGGGGCTGCCTGCAGCGCTCACCAGCCCCAAGCCCACACGTGTGCCCTGCTAATTTCAGGACCAGAGCCTGTGGTGGGGGCACAGAGACCGGGAAGGGGTCTGCTGAGGGGCTCTGGGGCAAATTCTCCTTGGCACGGCAGTGGACACCCCCCCCCCCTCGAAGCTCCTGTGCCCCTCTTTGGCCTTGCTGCTCGGGGAAAGCTTCCATGGGGAGTGAAAACCAAACGATGGCCACCGACTTCATCTTCCTGGGGTTCTCCAGCCTGGCGGAGCTGCAGAAGCTGCTCTTCGGGGTGTTTTTGCTTCTCTACCTGCTCACACTGAGCATGAACACGGCTATAATGACCGTCATAAGGGTGGAGCGGAGCCTTCACACACCCATGTACTTCTTCCTCTGTGTCCTGTCCTTTTCCGAGACCTGCTACACCCTCGTGATCGTCCCCAAGATGCTGGTGGACTTGGTGGCGGAGAGAAAAGCCATTTCCTTCCTGGGCTGCGCCGTCCAAATGTACTTCTTCCTTCTGCTGGGCTGCTCCCACTCCTTCCTCCTGGCGGCCATGGGCTACGACCGCTGCGTCGCCGTCTGCCGCCTGCTGGCCTACAGCAGCATCATGACCCGGCGACTCTGCGCGCAGCTGGTGGCCGCGTCGGCGCTCAGCGGGCTGCTGGTGGCCCAGCTGGTCACCCCCCTGGTGTTCTGCTCGCCGTTCCAGGCAAGCCGGCAGCTCGACCACTTCTTCTGCGACATCTCCCCCGTCCTCCGGGTGGCCTTCAGGCACACCGACGCTGGCGAGGCTGTTATTGTGGCGCTGGGCGTCTTTGCCCTGATGGTCCCGCTGACGCTGATCCTGGCTTCGTACCTCTTCATCCTCACCGATGTCCTGCGCATCCCCTCGGCTGCAGGGAGGCACAAAGCCTTCTCCACCTGCAGCGCCCACCTGGCTGTGGTGGTCGTGCACTACGGCTGCGCCTCCCTCATCTACCTGAGGCCAGGCTCCAGCTCCTCGCCGGGCCAGGACGCGCTGATCTCGGTCACTTACACCATCCTCACCCCGCTGCTCAATCCCATGATTTACACCCTGAGGAACAAGGATGTCAAAGCGGCTCTCCGGAAAGTGATCAGGAAAACACAAATTTCTCCAGAATGTTTTCCAGGGAAGAGGTCAAGGTGAGCCGCTTCCCCAGCGGGTATTTCCAGACGGCAGCCTCCCCTTCCAAAGAGCATCACTCCTTTTCCACAAGCCCTTCGGCTCCCAGCGGAGCTTCAGCAAAGCCATGACGGCGAAGCACAGCTGCTAAGAAGGATGAACTCCGGTCACAGCGAGAGTGGGAAAACCAACTTCAATTTCTTTTTGAATATAGAAACCCAATTTATTTGTGAAGATGGGAATCCGAATTTCCACCCCAGTGCCAGCAAAGCTTCCAGCTGTACAGCCTGAGACATTTAGTGAAGAAGAATTGTAGGCGTCGAAAGAATTTCAGGGGGAAACTCCATCTTTTTTTTTTTTTTTTTCAGGAGATCGCAATCACAGGACCACCTTCATGGTGCGTACCAAGCTCTGGCTGCGTGGTATTGCGGGGCCCATTAAAGCCTGAAAGGAATTGAGCTCCTCCAAGGACTTGGCTACTTCCAATCTCATCGGCTTCAAATCTCACCGGCGGCTGAATTAACACATCCGCTGTGTTCGCATCCTTGGCTGCACAAAGTTGACCACAAAAGCCTGTTTTTTTCCTCCAAAATGAAGGTGTCTTCTCTCCATCAATGAGAAGGTGGAACTGGCAAAACAAGGAAGTGAAACTTTGCCAGGAGGAAAAGCCCCCGTGGAAGCGTTCTGCAGAAATAATTGTTTTTAAAAGCCCAGGGTCCCTTCCCTCTGTCGGGGGGATTGCCCAGAGGTGGGAAGCAGCCTTTGCTTTCTGAACAGAAGGAAACAGTCAAAGCCAATGACCAAGAAACCCCAAAGGGCTCCTGAAACTTTTATTTCTAGGGCTCGTCACAGCAGCAGAGACAGCCACGCTTTCTCCTAAACCCTCACATCACCTTGCAAGCTGTCGGGCTCTAACACGGCAGAACTCGGGTTATTTCTGAGCTGTTTTCATCTCAAGCACACGCTATTTATTGTGGGTATGTGGGTCTGGAATCCAGAAAAATACTGCCCTGAGCCCATGCAGGGGTTGGGGATGGAGCAGAGAACGGGACCAGGGCACTGCGATCCCCAGAAGCCACCATGGGGACGTTTTGCAGCCCTTTAGAAAGGGCACTGGATAAATCGGACCAGGAGCAGCGATATGAGCCCCCAGGAGGTCAAAAAAGAAAGATGGGGGATGAAGGAGCCCACGGGGATGTGAGAGGCTGCAGGATCTGGGGCTGCTCACTGCAGAGAGAAATCAGCTGGAGGTGGCCATAGAGAGCTAAAGGCACCTCCCCCTGTCCCCCACTCTGATATTCTACGTATTACTGACCTGGGAGATCATTAATGACCGAGTCTTTATTGCTGTGCTTAAAAAAAAAAAAAAAAAAGACAAGACAGCTGTCAGGATTTAATCACAGTTTTATTCTGCAAACCCAGCTTTTTCAATTCTAAAATTCAAAAAAAATAAAAATAAAAGGTGGTGCTGCCTCTCAGGGAATGTACAGCTTCCTGCAGTCTTCGACCTAAACCAAAAAGAGTACGGAGAGAGCAGAACTACGCAAATCTACAGAACAAGAGAGCAGAGCGCACGCCTGCTCGCGGGGCAGAGCAGCTGGGTCCCTCCCCTTGAATGCAAGCGAAACGCCGCTTCCAGCTGAACACAGTAAGACAGGAAGAGGAAGGAAAAAAAAAATACAAAACCAAAACCAGGGGTTATAACATGGGTGTGGGACAATCACCTTCACACAAACATTCACAGTTACTCTTGCTGAGGCTCGGTGGCTGCTGGTGGAGGAGCCTCTTCCTCCCCCCCTTCTTCTTCTTCCTCCTGCTCGCTGCATGCAGCCGGAGCCGCCTCACTCGCGCTTTCCTCTCCCTTCTCCTCCTCCTCCTCCTCTTTAGCTGCCCAGCCCTCAGTTTTATTTTCTGCTGCTGGCTCCTGAGGAGTTTCTGGAACTGAAGGTGGCTCCTCCGAGTCTGCCTCGGCCGCTGCTTCTGAAGGCGCTGCCGTGTCCGAAGGCGCCACGGCCTCGCTCGTGTCCTCTGCTGCCTCCTCCGCTTCGAGCTGGTCATCATCTTGCAGAAACGGGGGCATCAGCAGCTGTTTGGGGTGCTGATCCTGCTCCCCCGCGTGTTTCAGGAATTCCTCTGATTTTGACAGCTCTTCAGAAGGCCCTTCCATCTCTTCCACTGCCGGAGCCGCGTCCGTAGCTTCAGCCGTGTCCCCAGCTCCTCCCTCCTGGGCCTGGGCAGCCTCTGCAGTGGTGTTTTCGTTTGCTCCTTCCCCACCGCCATCTCCGCCTTCCAGAGCTTCTCCTTCATCCACATCCTGGTCGGCAATTTCATCTGTGAAGGGATCTTCGCCCTGGGGAAGAGAGAGGGGAAGAGAGAAGAGTCATCGGGCTGCAGTGAGGCAGAGGCAACCTCAGCCGTGAAACGCAGAGGTTCGCAACCGATCGGAAAACGGCAGCTTCTCAATCGTGGAAATCCATCGCGTCAAGCCCCAAAGCCACTAAACTTTCAGCAAGAGAAGCGCCCCGGGAGGGTGTTTCAGATCCCGCATCTTGGAGGAGCAGGAGGAACGTGCGAGTCTTCCCTCCTGCGCAGCACGCTGCTGAGCGTGCGGGCGCCGGGGCTGGGTCCTATGCTAAGAACCGTGTGTGCTGCAGCACCCGGGAGAGCGAGCCGGGGCATCGCCTCCGCTCTCAGCTGGGAGGAACTCAACGAGACGATTAAAAAAAAAAAAAAAAAAAGCGATTCCTCAACCTCTGTCCGGTCCCAGCTGGGTGGGACGGCACGGGACTCCCATGCGGTGGGAGAGGAGTGGGAAGATCAGCGACCGGTGGCCTTCCTCTCGCCCTTCGCTGGAGATCAAGGAGTCCAGCTGCCCGGAGCCACGGCGCTAACGTTAACCTCACGTGCACGCAGCCCTGGCAGTCCCCCGAGCACGTCTCTCGCCCTCTTCCCCGCTACGAGGAGCCCGAGCGCCTCGGGGTTGGGTTTATTTTTTATTTTTTGACCTCGTTACCTTTATTCAGGCCGACATCAGATCCTAGCACTGCTCCCATCGGGGCAGGGACCGTTTTGTTTGGCTCTCTGCTTGTGTTTCAGGGTTAGGTGTGGGTGAGCACTGTACGGTCAGTGGCTGCTGTGCCCTAGCGCTGGCCCTGCCGGAGAGTAGGCGCCACACTGTGCCACAATCCGGGACAAACCGTGCTTCTAAACTCCCTCTCCCTTCCTCACAGGTCACCAAGGTATGCGGAGGGCTGGCCTGCAACAGACGAAATGTGAAGGGAGGCGGGCAGCATGCCAGCGGCAGAAACCTCGCCTGAAATCTGATCGACCGGGACGAAGAGTTTTATCAACTCCCCCCGCCATGGCTGTGGTGGAAGCCAGGAGAGCAACCTCTCCGGCTCCAGCACAGCGCCTGCGACGTCCCAAAAAGCGGAGGCACGCCAGGTGAGGCTGGCCTGGTAAAGCCAGGCCCGTCCCCGCTCGCTAAGTCCCAGCGCCTCTCACGTTCTCTGCCTCACGGACCGGATCGATCAGAGGTTCAGACCAGATTGGCTGCCTCCACACGAGCAGATCCATGCAGGTGGAGGACAAACGCAACGGTACATCTTCCCTGGCTGAGGTTCAGCCAGCTGGTCTCACCTACCGAGGTTCTGGAGGACATGGGGGGGGGAAAACTTCAGGCTATACCTTGCGATCTGGACCTGTGTCCGTTATCGCTGGTAAAAGCTACGGGGGGATATGAAGTCCACTAGTGGTGGAGACTGTCACAGCCTCCCTTTGGAAGGGCGAGGCGCCCAGCATCCCTCAGAGGAGGAACCGTTAGGCCCGCGTTCAAGAAACCAGCTCTTGATGCTGACAGTCTTGTCAATTATCGCCCTGTCTCCGGCCTTCCTTTCTCAGGGAAGGTTGCCGAGAATGTTTTGGTGAGGCAGCTCGGGCATTACCTGGAATCCTCAGATTTCCTCCACCCCTTTCAGTCTGGTTTTGCACCTGGGAATGGTACGGAGACCGTGCTGGGATGGGTCGAAGATCTCCTCCTGCCGATGGACAAAGGTCAGGCGCCCGTGCTGATTCATTTAGATCTGCCGGCAGCCTTTGATACCGTTGATCATGAGGAGTTGTTGACGTGCCTGCGGACCCTGGCAGGGGTAGACGGAGTTGCACTTGAGTGGTTCCGTTCTTTCCTCTGAGAGATCCCAGAGGGTAGCACCGGGCAAACGCTTGTCTGCCCCAAGGGCTCTCTCGGGTGGGGTACCGCAGGGTTTTTATGTCACCCTCCTGTTCAACGTGTATGAGAGGCCGTTAGGGGAGGCGGCCTCATCACTTGGCTGCAGTGCCATCGTACGCTGGCAACTCTCAGCTCAAAGTCTCTTGCACTGGACCCAGAGGGTGGAGTCGCAGTTTTGCTAGAGTCTAGCAGAGACTGGGCATGATGAGAGCTAGCTGGCAGAGGCTCGGTCCGGGGAAGGCCAAAGTGATGCCGGTGGGACAGGGGAAACATCTGCTCCCCCGCATGGGGGGGGGGCTGCCCGCCCTGCCGGCCAGCTTTGCGGACAGGGCTCCTGTCGGATCCTAGGCTGCTCCTGGGCTCCCAGGGAGCAGCAGTAGGCGAAAGCGCTTCGTTTCATCTTCGCGGGGCCACGAGGTTGCGACCTTTCCTCTCGGATGCAGGCCTCGCCCGTAACCCCCGCCACCTCCAGACCACGTTGCTGCCAACGCGCTCTGCACGGGGGAGCTCTGGGGGCGGCCCGCGGCCGCCCGCGCGCTCAGCGGACCCTTCCGCACAGGACACGTTCCCCCCAACGCTCTGCAGGCTGCACTGGCTTCCGGCTTCTTTCTGCAATTCCAAGTCCTGCTCTGGACCTAGCGAGCCCTACCTGGCGCCGGCCCTGCCCTCTCCTCGCACTCCAGCTCGGCTCTGAAGATGGGCCGGGGTACGCTCTGCCACTTCCCAGCTTGCACCTCAAGGGAAGAGGAGGGGGGGCGCTACAACCAGGCTGTTTCGCCTCACAGGAACACGGCTCTGTCACTCGGTTGAGCTGCTGGGAGCGCTGCAGAGCCCAGCTCTTTACACAGGGCAAAATTTGCCCCAGTGCAGCGTGGGGGCGACGGGTGGCACAGGAGCCGACCACCTCCAACTCCAGCCCAGCCTGGACCCAACGGTGCTGCCTGGCTCACACATGCTGCACCGGGGGGGAGCTTGGTCCCCAGGCCACCGCTCGAGGGGTGGCTTTAGCGCACTGAAGTTCCTTTTTCTCTCTCCTTTTCTGTTTTTTCCTCCTATTTTTGTCTCCTTATGTTTCTGCATGGACGGTTTCATAACTGATCTACAAGCGCCCGGGAATTACAGTAGGTACAGTCTGCAAGTTAAAAAACATGAGAGGTTGTAAACCGCCTACAGAGGAAAAAGAAACCAGACCCAAGATTTAGACTAGAGGCAAAAAGGCAGCGGAGTGGGATCTATGCTTCTCCCCATCGCGTGCAGCAGGGTGTCCTGTGACCAACATGCAGCACACACAGCGATGCGCCGCTCCAGCGCTCGGGACCACCGCGGCGCCTGTCCCCCACTGCTCCGGGACCTCCGCACGAGCTGGTGACTCTCTCGCCCACTCACCTTGAGATACTTCTCCAGCATCTTGACGATGTGTTTGTTATTCAGGACGCTCTTGGCAACGTGCAGGCTGGTCTTCTTGAACTGTTCCGCAGCCATCTGAAAAGGAACCCAACGTTAGCGTCACTGGGCTGGTCCTAAAGCGGAAGGAAGAGTTCAAGAGAGGATTTTGGCTCAAGATACCGAATTCCTCCCTCCTTGGCAGAGACTGGAAAGACCAACCTCTAAATCCAGCTCCTCAGAGAGTGTCACAAGGAGCAGGTTGAGGGGAGCACCTGCACCTCTTCTGCTACCACAAGCGCTGGAGAAGAACGCGCACCAGCTGGAACATCACCCAAACATCACTCATCCCGAGCACAAAGAGTCCATGCACACGTCTAACACCAAGGAGATGAAGACTACCCCAAGGGACGTGTGAATCTGACTGAAGCTCGCTGTCTCCATCTGCGCTCGCATCGAGACAGCAGCAACCCCCAGGGATTTTCAGCAGTGAAGGCAGCTCCACAACCTCCCCGTAGAGAGGAATTCCTGTGCCAACTCCCCTGGGAGCTGCTGTTCAGCACAGCGTGCCCATGCCCTGGCAGGCCACAAGCCCCAGAACATCTTCCACAGAGGGCGGTTTGTTTTGCTAAGCTTCTAACACCTTTCCCCAAGACACAGCGCGGCTACACGTGGGACAGGCAGGATCTGTACTTATCCCATGTAGCGAAAAATAAAAGCTGCTTCCTGCTTTTCATGAGCACTGCACTTCCACTGCCTCTCTTCAGCCTGACTCACCCCGTTTCTAAAGCCCCCTCCGCAGCCTGGGCCAGTTCAGACACCGATTGTCTCCTGTCCTAATTCCTTATGTGCCCCTAAAGGGGACTTTAAGTCAGAATTTTAGCAAAGTTAGAGAGAAGGAACATTTAGCCTGCACATTTATACAGTATGCCCAGACTCCGATTAGTCCAACACCAAGGAGACAAAAAAAGGCTACTGGCTATCTCCACAAAGCTGCAGTTTGGGGCCTGCCTGGATTGTCTGAATGCCAGGCACCATTTTTGGCTCAAAATACGTTCTCCCACGGCAGCCTCGCTTCCCGCTGGATGCACAAAGTCACTGTCGTGCCCCGGTACGTCCCCAGTGCAAGAGAAGAGGCCAGCTCTCAGAAATAAAGGCAGGGCTGCAGAAAAACCTGCAACTGGGGAATTCTGGTCGACCACGACCAGAAGCCAGGTCTGGTTGCTTACCCTGCGGTTTCGGTTGTGATCTGCGGATCGCAGGTGCCTCTGGAGGAGGTGGTTCTGCGCAGGGATTAACATGTCGCAGGCCATGCAGTGAGCCGCCTCGATCTTCTTGAAGAAGTGTTCCTGGCCAATACCTGCAGCAACGAGGAGATGTCAGCCCCGATTCGTACGGAAGGAGATGTTCTGGGAGCACCAGAACCTTCCCACCTGCTCTCCCCACACCAAGGCCCACGTGCTAATTCCGCACCCGCGCTCCTTCCCATTTCTGCCTTCCCTCTGGGGACAAGAAGCACATCCACAAGGCACAGACAGGGGTTATTCTGCTCTGGAACGGATGGTACTGATGCAGTACCCACGTGGAGGAGGAGAGATTGTGATAACAGCCCCAGGTATGAAGCAGGTCACTTACCTGAGCACAGCCAGGCACCAAACGCTGGTTTTCTTCAGTCCTGCTGGAAGCCAGCCGGCCTCTCCAGGCCCATTTTAAGGCAGAACGGCCAGCTTGAGCTGGCCCTTTGGCTTTGGCTTCACTCCTCTCTACCTTTGCCCAGGTTTTCTGCCTGAACTCCCGTTTTGTAGCCTACCTGGGGCTTAAATAAGCTGCATTCACCACTCCTGGGCTCAGCACAAGCACCAGCTCCGTATGCCAAGGACGGTCACGCTGGTCAGGCTACGTGGATTTTTTCTCAGTGTGCTTTTTGCCCACAACGGATCAACTTCACTGCTTCCTCTTAACGTGAGGAGCAAATGCAGACCCCAGCTGCATTAACAGCCACAAAGGGAACGAGCCTTTGGAGTTCTTCCCCCACTTATCTCATTTTAGGATCTATTGTTACATGAGCTTCGTGAATCTGTTGCCTGTGAAACTGCAGAAGGACAGATCCCCAGCAAAACCACATCCCACAAAGTGGGCAACGAGGCATCCAGACCCTGACCCACAAGAGCACAAAGGACAGAGCCCCTCTGGAAGTAATATTTACCAGACTGCAGCCCCGTTAAGCTGCAGCAGCCCTCAAAATCAGCAGCAAACCCACACGGTTCCGGTTAGTTTGGTAGGCTGGGGTAAACGGGAGGTTTGGTGATTTCACCTCTTGGCAGACACCACTCTGCCACCAGCTGTGGCCACACCACTGCCTGCTACCACTGAGCGCCGTGTTTTTGGGATTCCCTCCCTCTTCCCCCCACGGGACAGACTCTTACCCTTAAAAGGATCGGGCTTCTGCTTTGTGCCCTCTTTCTCAGTCAGCTCCTGGCGACGCTTCTCAATTTTCTTATTCCTATTGACGATGTATTCCTAGAGGGAGCAAGGGGAAGGAGCTCGCTGTCCTCCACAACACACCGAGACACCAAGGCCCTCAAAAGGGAAATGAGGTCCCTGTGGTCTTCCTCCTGGCCTTGTCATAGCTGGTGAGTTAAGACGAGGCAGGCGTTTTCCCCTCCCTGTCCCTTCCACCAAAGGCAGATCCACCCCAGAGCCCAGCTCGGTGGCCCCCCCCCCCAATCAGGTTCTGACCTTGCAGTCCCCCAGGGGAGACGGCAACACCCCTCGACAGACCCCAGAAAGCAAAAAGATGGAAAACAAAACACCCCAGTCCTTCCTCAGCTCTAGCTGTGCAGGGGGGCAAAGAATTGCTGGAACATTTATTTCTGGCCTTTCTGTTTAAATTCACGGAGCCAACTTCCCCTCCCAGCACGCCAACCCATGAGAAACCGCATCACGCTAAATGAAGTCATCGAGTGATGCGTTAACGAGCAGTGCTGTGAGCCAGCCAGGCAGGGGGCTGAATGTGAACGATTTCATAACCCCTTCCACTCCCAGACAAGCCTGGAAATCCCAAATCACCCAGCAGTGATGCAGAGACACAGAAGAGACGCGCCAGCACCGGGCCGTGCACGTACCTGCAGGAACTCGACTGTTTTGTCTGGGAGTTTGGTGCCGATGTACCGCAAGGTCTCTTTGTGGAACTTGCTCTGTAGGTGTTTTTGGATCTCCTCTTCCTCAAAACTGCGGAACTTGCACACAGAACAGGCAAACTGGATCCTGAACAGAGCAATTGCACGCAAGTGAGCTGAGCTTTTAGTGGGAACGTCAAGAAGATCACAGCTGTTCCTGCCCCAGCTGTGCTTTTCTTTTTCCGAATGCCACGCCACAGCTTTACTCTGTGGCAGTTCTTTGTGAACAAACAGCATCTGCCTCTCCCCAAAACAGGTCGTTACACCACAGGAGAGGACGCAAAACCCCACACAAGTTTAAAAGCAGGTGGACAAACTCAAACCGCAGGACATTAAGCGGATATAAAAATACTCTCCCTGGTTTGGGACAGCCCTGAGATACAGAACCACAGGTGCTACCTTACGCTGTCTTCAAGTGATTTATGGTGTTCCTTTCATAGCAAGGCTGCCTATACAGCCACCTAATATTCCCTTCTGAATTTGTAACTCTACACTGAGCTATGTATTAAACAGCACGGTATTCCCATCTTAGAGCAGTCCTAAGACATGAAAAAGGGGGAAAAAAAACCCCACAGAACTGCTGGAATCAGAACGCAGAGCCCCAGAACGTGATTCCCCAGACAGACTTCTTGCAGAGGAAGGTCCCAGGTAAATATTGCAACGTGCAATCGTTCACAGAAATGCTGAGAACAGACTAGGCCATCGCTCTTCCTACCTGTCCATGGCACGGTCGCGCATCCTATCTCTTCGCCGCTGCTTCTCCCTCTTCTTTTTCACCTCTTCGTCATCATCATCGCAGCCGTCTCCAGACGCTAAGCGGAAGGAAAAAATAAAAGCCTCAGAGTTGCCGTATAAGAGCTCATGGTTGCACACTTTACTGGCTGAGGTATTTTGGGACCAAGTTCCTTCGCTTCCTCTTTACTCTCAGCTTCAGAATGAATCTCTGGTCTCCAGCAGTTGCCGTAGAACCCAACCCCCCACCCCCTCCTCCGGCTCCCTCAAATTCCCAGAGCAACTCAACTCTTGGGAGGCAGTGACAGGAGGTGCCCTTACTGGAAAGGGCAGTCACGAAGAGTCATTTACTTCCACAGTGCCACAGAGGCATGCTGCCAAGACACCCGTCTCACTTTTTGGGAAGAGAAGGATTTTTTCTCCCTGTATTCTCATTTTCCCCCCCCCCACCACCTATTTTTCACAGGGCTGAAAAGCCACTTCAAAAGGTTAAGCAACAGAAGCACGGATGTTAGCAGTGCTAACACTGCAGCTCTGCTTCCTTAGAACAGTTTCAAACACTTATTATGTCACCTTCCCAATAATCTTGAGAGTTGTCAGGAAAACAGCCGAGAACGAGAGATTCAGCTGACCTGATCTTGGCAATATTTTAGGGGAGAAAGCTACAAGTACTGGGCCAGAGGTCTATCATCCCCACGGGACAACGCCTTCACGTGAAAGGAGCAGAGAGACCAGTCCCAGTCAAGACCCAGTCATCAGTGGGAGGCTTGAACAAGAACTTTAACACCCAGCTGCACTTGTTTCAATCCCAAGCATAACCCTGAAGTGCCAACATCACTCATTAACGAGGCTTCTGCAAGTCACCGTAACGCAGAAAGCACAGCATGTCTGGGGCTGACGTGTCTTTACCAAAAAGGACAATCCAACGCCGGCAGAAGCTGTTTCAGCTCCTTTAGAGCACGTGGGTTTTAAAATTACCACCCTGATATCCTGCCATATATCCCTGTATATCCCGGCGGGAGCTGCATCAGCTTTTGATGGAAAAACAAATAATAAATCAAACTCTGGGCAGTGCCTGAAGGCGAGGCAGACAGCAAGGCGGAGCGCGTCCAGCTCGCACGCTGGGGGGAGCCACCCTACCTTCCTCTGCAAAGCCACCACAATTCCCATTCTCCTGGAAAACAGAAAGAGAAAAGGACGCCGCTGTCATGTGCTGCCATCTGGAGGTGTTGTCGTCCACCCAGCCACCGGCGGAGCTGGTGAAGGACGAGGTGATTTCACCCCTCTGCTGACGCAGGGACGCAGCGTCAGCGTTTGCAACCACCGCCGCCAAATCGTCAGTTGGCACAGGGGGTTACACGCCACCGCGGAGTTATCACTCCTGGCCATCAAAATTTAAATATTCCACGCTTGAGTCACTGTCTGAGGAGCGCCTTTCAGGGACCCCCCCCCTCCCCAAACCTGGCAAAGGAGTAAAGGAAACCACCGCTAATTGGGATTTCTGCCTAACGAGCCTCGCAGGTAGAGCCAGAAGCATTAGGACAGGCGCGGGATCCTAACCTCCCCACACCAGGGCTCTCAGCACCTTGGCACGGGCACCTCAACATAGATCGATCTGCCAGTAATCCTTCCTGAAGGGCATGGGGAATGAGGAGGAACCAATACTTCTGGCATGTGCGGGCTCAGAACGCTGCTTCTAGGTGATTTTAACAACTCCGCCTTCAGCACAGGCAAAAAGGCAAATGGCTGCAGTGCGTAACTGCTCCCACGTCTGCCACAAAGACAAAAAAAAAAAAGTTACTTACACCTTTGTCGGCTTCATCTCCTGATTTTTCTTCTCCTTCACCCTCATCTGCTGCATGCAAGAAAAATTGTTTAGCTGGTGTCAGGAAATCTCTCACATTACACGCTACAAGAGGCTACTTGGTAAGCCACCACGTACTGCAAAAATGGCTCAAAACCCCAGCAAGGATCGCGAACTGCTCGCTGGTTTCTCCTTGCCTTTCAGTCCGTGCTGCAAACACTGTCCTACCATCCCCAAAGCCCACCTGGGGCATCGAATTTTGTTCTAGGCCACGAAGCCTGAGCACAAGGTGGAATTTGCAAGCATGTTATGACGATACCCGTGCTAGTGACTAAAGAACACAGCAACTTTGGAATGTAATCATTCAGCTGAAAAGATTAAATGCTTAAGAACAGGGGGGAAACGAGCAACGCTCGGCTCGTACCGTTCTCGGTGTCATCGCCCTCGCTGTCAGTCTTTGCCTGTTTGCTGTCCGGCTCGTCTCCACTTTGGGACTGCTTCCGCTTCCGCCCTCCTTCGCTGTCCGATCGTCCTCCTGAACGGTTTCGGAAACCTCTCCTCTTGGGCTACAGGTGGAAGAAGACAACCAGATCAGCCAGCCCCATGCCCCAGAAGTTCAAGTATTCCACCCATCCGCTACAGGGCCTAAAACACTCCAGCCCAGATGACCCTGAAAGACTTTTATCTAGCTCCAAGAGGATTTGCTGGTGGACTTAAAAGCCAGGTTGAACAAATCCATTAAGGGTCCCAGTGCCCTCCTGAAGGGATTCAGGATGGGGACACTGCCCTGTTTGGGACACCTGAGATTACTCAGCGGGAGAAGCGACCTGAGCTCCTCCAGAAGGCTCAGCTCCACAGACCAACAGCCAAGCCGGCCTCCCGAGGCAGGAAAGCGAGCTGCCTGGGCTCTCAAAGCAAAACCCACGACGGCGACAACTTACCGTGAGCGTGTTCATGTGCCAGGGCACCGCACCCATCCTGTCTCTGTTTCGCTGCCGCCCCATTCCGTACGGCACGTTACCGTACCGTCCCATTCCCATGCCTGACATCCCCATCATGCCATAGTCATAGTCTCCGTAGTCCCCATAGTCTCCGTAGTCACCGTAATCCCCATAATCCCCGTAGTCACCGTAATCTCCATAATCTCCATAGTCCCCATAGTCCCCGTAGTCCGGGACCAGGGCTTGGGAGAAGAGAGAGGGGAGCCTGTTGGGGCCGGCGCCCCCCATCCCACGCCCACCCATGTAGTTCAACTCATTCCAGCGAGCGGAGAGGCGCTCCGAGCTCGAGGAGGGCATGAAGTGGTCGGAGCGGTTGAAAGTGTTCAGGCGCCCCCGGTTCTGCACGCGGTTTTGGCCCCGTCCCCGGATGAGGCCGTAGTTGTTGCCCCGGTTGCGAGACTGATCCCTGCGGCCGTCGAACTGGCTCCCGAAGGAATCGCCGCGATCGGTGCCGACCTCGCCGTAGTCGTAGCCGGACCGGTACATGTCACGGTCGTTCATGGAGGACCTCGAGTCGTACGATTCAAAGGACTCGAATCTGAAGGAGCTGCAGGCCGAGGAGAGAACGGTCAGCAGCAGGAATAAAAGTGAAAGCTTGCATCTATTTGTATCAAAACCCAGGTGTTCTCGACTAAAGAAAAAACACTTTTTGGAATCCTGATCCCTTTCTGTACCCACCGCCTTTTCCTTAGCCTCAGGAAAATTAGTATCAAAACGCTGCGTTTTCGGCACAAGTATCTGAACAGAAACCCCTTGGAGGGGTCACAACCTCACCAGCTTTATACCACCACCAAATCACCCCGAGCTTCGCTTTGCCAGCTGAAAAGCGGATCCCAAAAGCTTCCCCGCTGCAGCCTACACGAGGTAAAAGCAAAAAACGCTGCTTCCCATTGGTAGGGTCAGCGATTCGGACCCAAAGGAGAACACCCTGCCTGCTGAAGGATCTCAGCGGGAGGAAAAGGGGAACAGCAAAGTAACCAGCCACCACCAGCAGGGACAAAAGCACAGACCCTAGCTTGAAAGGGAAACCCTGTAAAAAGCAACAAAAACCCAAGTTTGCTCTAAAAAGAAGCAAACTGCAGCGTTTTGTCCAACACGCAGGTGTATCTCTAACACTATGGAAAACCCAAAAGGAAACCAAGCAGCCCTTTAAGGCAAAACTCAGAGCTGTTCCTCCACGCGTGGCATTAATTCAGATAAGCCCCTCAGCTATCCAAAGTAACATCAAATGGCAAAAAAAGAGGTGAAGCTTCACTGATCCAGCAACTCTTGCCAGATCTGCGTTATCATTTGAGCGGTAACACAAATGCCAAAATGAGACGACTGCAGGCTGGCGCGGTTTAACCCGGTGGGAAGCAAAGCTTACAGGGCAGCCGTGAGGGAAGACAGATGTAGCTGATAAGGCGTTTCTGGCTTTTATGCTGCTTGAAATGAAAAACCTTCCTTCAAGATCTGTTAACCCAATCCACCACGGAGGTCGCTTTTAGTGCCTGATATATACATCAGGTTTGATAAGCTTAATATTTTATATATTTTAAATATAAAGTGGTGTCACATGCACGCATCAGGACAGGTTAAAAAATAAGCAATTAATCTTGTTCACCCTGGAACGAACACCGGATCACGCTTGTGTGACCTGAGCAGTTTAATCTGACGTCGCGGCGATTCGAGGCTGCTCTTTTATACTGTTAAAGAACGAGAAGAAATTGAGCAGTCACCTCTCCTGGTCTTCCATTCCTTCCCCCGTGCCACCGCTGCCCTCCTTTGACAGCATATCCAAGCGCTGGTTTATTTTGGCTATGATGGAATCCGAGTTCTCGTTCGCCACGGTCTCGCTGCTGTACGAGGCGACGGGCATGGCGGAGCCAACGTCGGCGTTTATGCTCATCTCCGAGGTTTTGGGGGTTTCCCAGGTGCTGGAGGTGGCGGCCGCGGCGTAGTTGTACGTGGCCGCTGTGTTGGCGGCGGTGGTTTGGGTGTTGTAGTAGTCATAGCCTTCGTAGCCTGGCAGAAAGGGGAAAAAAAATCAGCGTTAATGAAGGGTCATAAAGACAAGGGAGCCTGGGAGGAGAGCTGAGATGCTAACGGACCCTACGAGGCAAGGCTGCGGCTGAGCTTTGCTCCTTTCAAGGAAATCTGGCTTCTTAAAGCAAGAAGTGTCAGAGGTTTCTTGTTCCCCAGCGCTAAAAGCTTACGGATCTCCTTTGGGCGCTTCTAAGCATGGAAACGGAGCGCTGCGGGTTCCCTTTGTGATTTAGGAACGAGCTCAGCGGATGCTGTGGGACTCTGTCAGCCTGAGGCAGCTACGTCGTGGTCCCAAAACCCAAAGAGGACCAGAGCACCGCACACCCAGCAAACAAAGAACCAAAGGGACGGAACAAATCGATCAGGGAAAAAAAAAATAATAAAGGAATCAAAGCAGTGAGGAGCACTCAAAGAGCACAAAGCCAGCCACCACAAGAAAAAGCGAGGGCCTAAGGCCAGAGGTCGCCCCACAGGATGTGCCGGGGGGGTCCTGACAGCACCAGTCGCCCTCCGCTCGCCACCTCCTGAGCCCTGAGCTAAGAGCAAGCTTCCTCCAACAGCTCTGCAGTCGCCGCTTCTGACCTGGCGCACCCTTCGCTATGTCAGTCCTAGGGCTCTCGTAATGCGACTGCCAAGTCTGCCAGGAAGATCCCTCATAATTCTCCTTGGCCACCATGCCTACAATGAAATTGACAACGGTTAAGGCCGACGGCGCGCCGCTGCCTCGCTCTTTCCTTGCTCCCCCCGCCCCCCCCCCCCCCCCCACCAGCTGCCTGGCTTTTGGTTGCGGTGGGATCGTGAGCCCACCGGAGCAGGGACTGCCCTCGGGCCTTGGCTGGGGCTCCCGAGCTTCCCAGAAAGAGAAACAAAGGAAGAAAAACTCAATTTTTCAGCAATGATTTGGGCTGGGAGGTTGGAGTTGACAGCCCTGCTGCGCACTATTTGATTTTACCCCGTGAGGAGCACATAAATGGTATTTCACAGAAGTATCCTGGGCTTTTGCTTTCCCCAGGGAAGGCATTAACAGCTCAGAACAGCCAATTCAAGTCTGGGCCAATTAATTAAACGCCGCACCAAGAGGAAACACAGTAAAATGCAAAGTGTTTTATTCAGGAGGCGCTAGCCTGAGTGTAGACACCATCAAGATGCCAGAACTTCAAGAGCAAGCCTTGGATTTTAAGGGGGGAAAAAAAGAGTGGTATTACTGAGATCAGAGGTAACACAACTGGCTGTCTGAGATCAAAAGAGAAGCAGAGACATGAAATAAATGAACTTCTCGTCCAGGAGGCAATGTGCCTGCTTTAAGAAACAGATGGCTCTCCGTCAGGACGGAGATTCTCCCCTGCAAAAGAAGCCACACGCAATCGCGGCGAAGAAATCAAGGAGGGCTCCTCACGGAAACCGAATGGCCCCGCGCCCGTTTTTCCTGCACCAGAGGAAAACTCCTGTGCTCTCCGGGAGCGGGGAAAGCAGCTCCGCGTGGCGCAGCCGACTCGAGAGCGAGCAGGGCGCCGCGGAGCTGGGCACGTACCTTGCCAACTTGTCGCGTTCGTCGCGTATGTACCTGAGCGAGAGAAAAGAGACGGGGTCAGCTCCGAAAGCAACGCCCTGCAGCAGCTACGAGGTGAGGGGCGCAGCAAACGTAACGCGGGTAAAAATTACTTTTCAGAATGGGCGAGGAAGAAGCTGGGACTTCCAGCAGCTACTTAAGAGAACGAAATGGAAAACAGACACTTTTTTTTTTTTTTTTTGAAGTATTTGCACTTGAAAACACTCAAAAAACCAACCCAAAACTTGAGTAAAACAGCCAGGGTGCCAGCGCAGTGTGTGCACAGCAGCATTTTGGTGCCCAGACACTGTTTGGGGCATGCGATCGGCTGCAATTCCTTTTTCTCCCTGAGCTCCAAGCCCGGGGGAATGGCGGCGGCGGGGCTGCGCCCCCTCCTCTCACCCCGAGCCATCACCACTCCGAAACCCGGCCGCAATTCGGCCTCGGGAGTTTCGGTTTCGACACACACTCAGCAGAACACACCAGAAATTTACCTTGGGTGTTGCTGGCCCCCGTACTCCAGGTGCCATAACCTGCAAGAAAAAAAACCCACAGAGCTGTCAGAAGGTTCAGGTGCTTTCTCCAGCCACCCCCGCTGTTACCACAGTTCCACTTCCTTATTTTAATTATAATTATAAAAAACAAAACAAAACACCACAAACAGGCAGAATTTTGAAAGAGAAACCAGCTCTGAAAGGTGCTTGGTGCAGCCACGGCGTGAGGCTACGTGAGAGCTTCACGAGACAAACCTTGCCCAAGACCTGACCCTGCTTAGCACGGATCTACTGAACGCGTGCCCCCTTTTAAAGGCTTTCTTGGGCTGCTGGAGCAGTGGAATTCCTCAAAGCTCGGGAAAGGGGAGCGTAAAGCACAGCAATCGTGGCAGAAATGAGCACTGCTGTATTTAAACCATCACAGAAACCAGCAGGTGGCGAGCAAATAGGGAGCAGAGGCGAACGACGACGTTTTCTGAGGGGAACCTCAGCGCTGATGGGTTTCCTTCTGTGCTTTTGGAGGCCGAGCTGTGCCCTGTTCAGCTTCGGGGCAGCTGAACCGTTGAAGAAAGGCAACTTTCCTCCATCCTCCCACACGCAGACAAAAGCGGGAGAAACAAAGCCAGTTCGGGGAGGCTGCGAGGTCTTCGATGAAGCCTCGGCTATACCGTGCCTGCAGCGCAAAGGAAGCGGAGGCTGCTCGGCCCGAAATGCACCAAAAACGGTTTCACTTCTTTCTCCGCTGAAATGCGGGCTCCTCGTGGGCTGCACCTCTGGGTTATGAAGAAAAAAGCTGCCCAGTTTTGGGTGACACCCATGTCCTTTGGTGGCCGTTCACGCAGGTATCGCCACGGGGGCGATGCTCTTTCAAGGAATAAAGAAATCTGGGTTCCCATCCAGTCTTCGGCAGCAGTTAGGAACACGGTAATTAAGCGGTCGCCATCTAATTCCCAAACCAACATTTCTCAAAGAAAAAGCCCTACGTAAAATGTTCGGGTATGAGCGACTCGATACCAACATCCGCACCCCTCCCCTGCTGCACATAAATATCCCTGTCTGAGGGAAGATTCCAGCTCCTGGACAGCTCACTAGTTTCAAGAAACAAACAAAAAAAGGCAAAATTCCTTCTCCAGAGTAACTTCGGAGCCGTTTATTCAGATCGAGTTGTCGAAGGAGAGAAATCAACGCTTGCACAGGACGATCCTGCTGCCCCATTCACGGCACCTCCCTTAAAAAGGGACGGACTGCATCCTAAAAGCATGGTTTGCTGAAGAGTGGTGAGTAAAAACACATGCAGAACAGGCACCGCTGCTGAGTTCTTTCTAAAACGCTGCTGCAGACCTGGCAAAAATCGCTCCCGGGGGGCCTTGCGTGTTTTTGAAGGTGAGCAGAGCGTGAATTTGCCAGAAGAGGACCAGGATACAGGGCTACACAGGTCCCAGAACTGCAAAAATTGACCGTACACGGGGTCTGCATGACCTTAAAAGGGACCCGGAACAACCAGGGAAACAATCAGGTGCTAAACTTCCACCGGCACAACCTCCTTTCTCTTTCCATCTCTGCCAGTGTTGTTTTTGAAGCTTGAGGAGACGCCAAGAACTGGTGGAGGCAGGGAAACGGCACCCAGCACACTGCCGCTAGGCACCCGAAGGAAGGAGGCTTCTTTTTATACAAGCAGGACTTCAGGCGGCGACAGAAAACTCCTCAAAGTGGCAGCATCCTGCCAGCAATCTCTGTGTTTCGGGGCTCACCCGCTGCCTTCTGAAGATCTCCACGTTTCGGGGCTCACCTGCCCCCTTCCACCCCACTTCACGCCGTGGATCTCTGCATTTCAGGGCTCACCTGCTGCCTTCTGACGATCTCCATGTCATCGGCCACCTTCTGTCCCCTGCTTTGGATCACCAATCTCCATATTTCCGGGCTCACCCGCTGCCTTCCCCCCCACCCCCCCCCCCACTGCACACAGGCTGCCGTGGCGTGTCCCAGACCGATGTCACCCCGAATACCGAGATGCCCCCACACCAAGCACCGGGGGCTGTTTGTGGGGGTGTCCCCCCAACGCAGGTCGGTGACTGGGGGGGGGGGGGGG
>NW_023310690.1:1786-2140 GCF_011077185.1 Oxyura jamaicensis | reverse complement strand
CCCCCCCCCAAAGAAACGGGACTGGCTAGATGCCCCTGGTGGGGTGTAACAAAAAGGAGGGGGAAACGAAGGGGTAAAAGGGGTGTGGGGGGAAGGGGTTAAAGGGAATAGAGTAAAAGGGAATAGGGTAAAAGGAGGGGGTAAGTGGGGGAGGTAAAAGGGGGGGGAGGCGTTAAAGGGGGCTGGTTTAAATGGGGGGGGGAAACACACCGGGGCAGGGGGCGGGGCCGTGTGGCCGCCATTTTGTGGCGTTTTCAGAAATGGCCCGGCTCCATTTCCGCCAACCGGAAAGGGGCCGGGGGGGGGAAAACCGGGGGAGGGGGAAACCGAGTGGGGGGAGGGCAGCACCGGACC
>NW_023310690.1:0-1686 GCF_011077185.1 Oxyura jamaicensis | reverse complement strand
CCCCCCCCCCCCCCCCCCCCCCCCCCCCCCCGCTATGTCCCTGCCTCCCCTCTCCCCTCGGCCGCCCGCTCCCCCCCCAACACCTCCCGGCGCCTCGCAGCCCCGCCCGCCAATCAGCGGGCTCCCTCCGTTGAGCGACACGCCGCTCGGCCAATAGGCTGCGGCGCCCCCTCACGGGAGGCGGGCCCATCGCCTCCCGGCCCCGAAGCGACCGCTGCCGCCGCCATCAAACGGCCGAGCCCAGCCAGGGAGGCGGCGGGAGGGCCGGGAAGGCGCCCGGGGCCCGGCCCCGGCCCGCACCTACCCCCGTAGCCCTGCTCCATGGCGGCCGCCCTCCGCCTCCGGCCCGCGGCGCCGCTCCGCCGCCCGAGCGCTCAGTGCGCAGCCGCGCAGCGCCCGCCGCCCATTGGGCCCCGCCGGCCTCTTCGGCCCGCCCACGAAGCGCTGCTATTGGTCGCCCTTCGGCTCGGCCGCTATTGGCTGAGCTCGCCCCGAGGCGCGGCCCACCCGCCGCTCCCATTGGGCGGCGCGGCCCGCCCCGCGCCCGGCCTCCGCGATCCGATTCGTGGAGGAGCCTCCCCGCGGTCCCGCCCCCTCGGTCCTTCCGTGGTCACGCCTCTCCGCTGTCAATCAGGGCTGGACCCGCTCCTGATTGGGCGGCGGCGCCGGGAGCATTGTGGGGGCGGGAGCAGAGCGGTCGCCATGGAGACGGGGCCTGGTCCCGCTCTGCGGGCCTTAACCCTGCCCCCCTGACCTCTTGACCTTTCCCCGTGACCCCGGCCCCAAATATGACCCTCCCCCCCCCCAAGGTGGCCCCACACGTGCCTCTGAGTCCTTGCCATGACCTCAGCTATGACCCTTGACCCCAGCCCTGACTACTGACCCAGCCCATGACCCTTTGACTTGCGGAAAACGGACTCCACAATCAGTAGGACTGTAAAGTAGGGATGTTTATTCACCTGACGCGGCAACTTGCCTTGGTTATATGCAGCAAAAAGTTACATAAGCATGAAGTTCCACAGTATGCCAATACATATTCATAACCTGTCCCCGCTTTGTATTAAAATTAGTTCCAAGGAGTCATTTCCATAAACTCCTCCCATCTGCGCTTGCGCAGTGTATTCTGGTGGTGGTCGTCGGGGGTTGTGGGGATGAAGGTTGATGACTCTTCCTTGTCACTGCTAGTTGACCTCTTGTCTCAAGGTGGAAAGGCCTTGCAGAGATCTGGACAGATTGGAGAACTGGGCGATCACCAACCAAATGAAGTTTAACAAGGGCAAGGGCCGGGTCCTGCACCTGGGACGGGGCAACCGTGGCCAAACGTACAGACTGGGCGACGAGACGCTGGAGAGCAGCCCCGCAGAGAGGGATCATAGAATCAAAGAATCATAGAATATCCTGAGTTGGAAGGGACCCTTAAGGATCATCAAGTCCAACTCTTGACACCGCACAGGTCTACCCAAAAGTTCAGACCATGTGACTAAGTGCACAGTCCAATCTCTTCTTAAATTCAGACAGGCTCGGTGCAGTGACAACTTCCCTGGGGAGCCTGTTCCAGTGTGCAACCACCCTCTCTGTGAAGAACCCCCTTCTGATGTCAAGCCTAAATTTCCCCTGCCTCAGCTTAACCCCGTTCCCGCGGGTCCTGTCACTGGTGTTAATGGAGAAAAGGTCTCCTGCCTCTCG
>NW_023310689.1:0-1567 GCF_011077185.1 Oxyura jamaicensis | reverse complement strand
CGTTTCTCTCCCCCATCCCAGAGAGGGAGGGGGGAGGGTGAGTGAACAGCTGTGTGGTGTTTAGCTGCCAGCTGGGTTAAACCACAACAGCTCTTTTGGCGCCCAACGTGGGGCTCGAAGGGTTGAGATAACGACAGATCTAATCAGAATGTTGATTGCTTTAATCTCAAGTCTGCTGTGCCTGTATTCCAGACTGAGTTTTATAGCACGTTACTTGCTGTATGTGATCCCTGTCGTGCTGTTTATCCTCTCCGGGCCCTGGTTTAAGATCGTTATGGTACTGTGCTGTGTAACAATAGCTTATGATATGATGAAATATCTGGCCATGACTCTAACTTGGTATTTGAACTCAGCACTGTCGTCGACTGTACTTTGGAAACTGTATCTCGGAAACTATTAACAATTACACCTACTGCCTTTTTTCCTCAGGGAGCCAACCTGTGGAGAGGACAGCGGAAGATACTTTTTCCTACTTGTTCACTCTCCCTTTCTCCTTCAGCACCCTCTTATCCCCCGAGCTAGTTACGATAGTTCTCCAAGATGTTGAATATCCTTGGGATACTCAGACCAGCATGTTCTTGTTGTTATGTCTCCTGAATGCGCTTCAGGTTTTTTTTAAGGTTAAACAACTACTTCGGAATCTCATGCAGAGATCTGTCCTGAGGCAGGATAGATGTGAGTGGCAGGGAGTGTGGGAGGATATGGGCAGGTGGCTAGATCAGTGAGCACCTCCGATGTTTTAGAAATTCACCCCTGATCTGTTGTCGGAAAGGGAAACAGACCGGAGTAACGATGCAACCTCGATGCGAGTATAATTGTCCTCCATTTATTCCAGGTTCTCACAGAGTATATATAGGCAATTAACTAGAGCACGCGCCGATAACAACTTATAATTGGTCTAGCTTCTCCATGCACTTGTCTCTAGCTTGTTTCCTCATTATCTCTAATACAAGGACGTGGGAAGCAGGGCAAAGCCACCTGCGAATTCCTTTCCCACAGTTCCCCCTTTTTATTTACAATTGTGATAAATGATTAAGTCCCAAATAGGATTTTTGTGATTTATTAAGCGAATCGAGGCAAGCAAACAGCGCTGGGTGCACCGGGAGTCTCTGCTCTACCAGGACGCACACCTGTTACATCAGGTGTCTGATTTTTATGCTCCTAGACTAATACATATTCATCACTATTCCTAGAAAAGGCAGGGTTATTATAATTAGTTCCCGGAATCCAAACCCTCTCTGGACGCATGCGTAGCAGTCTCTGGTGGTCTTTCTGGGGGTCTCTTGTGCTGAAGGCTCGTAGTCTTCCTCCCAGGCTTTGTCCTTCGGTCGTCCTTCAACTCCCCCTTTCTCCTTATTTGGTGGATCTCTTTGCTGGTTATCAGAGGCTTGCGCAGCGTCCCATGCAAAAGTCTGCAGTTTCCTAAAAAAAACTCCTTGGTCCTCTTATCTCCCAGACTCGAGTCTCAATGTTCGCCCTTCAAACCCTCTATTTACACAAATTGCTGGATCGTTCCTTTGCATGATACAAGAACTATGTACACTAATCACTCTGTTTTTCTTAAATA
>NW_023310688.1:250630-256793 GCF_011077185.1 Oxyura jamaicensis | reverse complement strand
CAGTTGCCCGCTTCACTACAACGCAATCATTCCCCACTGATACTAATACTTTATATAAAACTGAATATGTTGCCCCCACATCCACCAGAAGTTCCACCTCTTTTCTCTCCTTCCCCAGCTTCATTTTTATAACCAGCAGATCTGCTGGGCTAGATTCCCTCGGTCTTCCTCAGTTGTCTTTTGCACTTGCGACCACCACCTCCCTTCCCCGGTTTCCTTTTCCATTTCTTTTCTGTTCCAGGCATTCGTTTTTCCAATGCCCAAATTTCTTACATAGGGCACATTGATCCTTCTCTAGCCAGGGCTGTTCCTATCTAGGCCCCCTTTTTCCTTCTTCCGTAATAACTGCTATCAGCCTCTTCTGCATGTTTAATTGAGGAAGATAAAAGTCCTCTCTCCTTCCAAATTCCCCCGTGTGCATGCACCACACCAAAGGCATATTTCAAATCTGTCTAAAATGTTTGCCAGCTCAAGAGCTCTTATCAAGGTGATGATTTCCACCTTTTGGGCTGATGTTTGTTACCACATATCCTGTGAGGCGAAATCCCTGGCGGACGAAGCTGCTGCCATCTGTATACCAATCCTCTGCATCTTCTAGGGGTGTTTCCTAGAAGTCTGGTCAGCTGGAGTATACTGTGTCCATGGTCTTGAAGCAGTCATGACTAAGGAAAGAGGCTGGTGTCCTGGTTTCAGTTAGGACGGAGTTATTGTTCCTCCTAGTAGCTGGTAGGGTGCTATGTTTTGGATTAGGATGAGAAGAGTGCTGATAACATGCTGATGTTTTAATTGCTGCAGAGCAGTGCTTACACTAAGCCAAGGACTTTTCAGCTTCTTGCTCTGTCCTGCCAGCGGGCAGGCTAGGGGTGCAGCAAGAGCTGGGAGGGGACAGACCCAGGACAGCTGACCCAAACTGGCCAAAGGGGTATTCCATACTATCTGACGTCATGCTAAACAATATATAGGGGTGGCTAGCCGGGGTGGGGGGGCCGGCTGCTCGGGGTTGGGCTGGGCATCGGTCAGCGGGTGGTGAGCAATTGCATTGTGCATCACTTGTTTGTACATATTATTATTATTATTATTATTATTATTTTCTATCTTAATAAACTGTCTTTATCTCAACTCACAGGCTTCACTTTCCCGTTTCTCTCCTCCCTCCCAGAGAGGGAGGGAGGAGGGTGAGCAAACGGCTGTGTGGTGTTTAGCTGCCAGCCAGGTTAAACCTCAACAAAATAAATATAATTTTAGAGCTGTTCTAAATAGGACCCCTTCACATGTTCTTATAAAATCTATTGCCTACAGCTAAACCTTTCCTCTTGTTAACACTGAATGCTCCAATGGTTACTTTGTGAAGAATGCATTACATATTATTTTGCTGATGTGCACACTGAAGTGTAAATGATACCATAAAGGACAGAATATGTCTTGCCATTTTGTGCTTGTACACAGATGCCTCAAACTGGGCTGAATGAACCTTTTTGGGTTCTGTTCAGTCCAGAAGTAAGTGATCTGGTATGCATGAGTTCATGACTTCCCTGATATTCTGAGCTTGAAGTAAGTTTCTAGTACAATTTCTGTAAGAAAAAGTGTTTTTGCATTTTTGCAGAGACGTTACATTGTTTAGGAGGAAGGAATGTGGTATTGAGATATGCTTGCAGTGATAAGCTTACCAGACAACCTTGTAAAATGTAGACAACAACCAGACTCCTTAGTGCAATTAGGCGAAAATCACGGTGTCAAGTCAAGTCAGGTAAGGGAAGAAACATTAGCACTTCACAGAGTAAAAAAAAAAGTCAAAAGAAACTTGAAAAATAAGAGGCTGGCAGCTGAAAACCATGTATTGTCTGTGAAGCATCCGTCAGGTTGTGAACCTGGACTACCCAGTCAATGGGGAAACAGGGGAGGGTCCTGGTCATCAAGAGATAAAGTATATAAACTGTGCTATGTAACTAGTAGGCGTGCTCCTGCTTGCGGGACACCCGCCATTGCAATCACGAATAAAAATGCTACTTCACTGAGATCCTCGCCTGAGCCTGTGTTATTGGCTACAGAGTGTTTCTCACATATCCACTCCAAAATATTGTTAGTTATCATAAAGCAAAATTAGATGTAAATCAAGGATAATTTGAAAGCCAACCAAGCTTTAGTCAAGGTTTATGCCCCCTCATGAAAAATGAAAAAGAGATGATGAAGCCAGGCTGAGTTTTGAGTCTGTGGCAATGCAACTTTCAGAGCTCAGAGTCTTTTCAGAATAGCTTAGCCAGCCTTGCAGAAATGTTCTGAGAAATCAAACGAGTATTCAGCATCTAATTCTGCACCACCTGCTCGGCCTACCCAAATTAGCTTTTGGAAAGCACTTGAAAAACAGTCTAGCACTTCCTCCCTTTTAACAGCTGAACTGAAATTTCTAAAAACCACATACACACACACACACACACAAACAAACCCTAAGCGAAGTCCCAAACCTTGGCCTGAAAGTTTTTCCTCTAATCAATATTATTATGTAATGTATAAAATTATTGACTGACCTGCCTTTAATAGAAAGAGTGTGTGTGGATTTGCAAAGGGATGCTGAAACCCTGAGCTGCCCCATAGATCACCGCAATCCTTGGGCAAAGCACAAAAGAGAACAGTTGCAGCTGTACTGGGACATTCAGGTAGTGATGGTTTACCTTGGAGTCAGTGTAGACTTAGTTGCCTTTATTGAACAGTGAGTGTGAGATCATTTTCGTCTAACAGCCTACTTAAGATTTAGGTCCTTAGCCTCTTATCTTCAAGAGGTTCTCATGGTGTAAATAAGGATTTAAGCCTTCTGTGTTCTGTCACCTATTAGGGAGAAAATTGGACAGCATTATACCTATATAAACTCCTTGCAGCCAGCAGGGTTGTCAGGGTAATTTAACCCCTGCAGAACTCAGTCTGCAATGTGTATGTGAAAGTAGTTTTCCATACTCATTTGTAGCTCAGTGTAGCATGGTGTTATCCCCTCTCCTAATGAATCCAATGGGATGTGAAGTTATTTACCATGCAAAACTGCTTTCTCTGATAGGATTAGTCCCTGGTTTTCTGAAGTCTTGCATACATGTGTATATGTGGTGCTTTTTTGATGATTAAACCTGTCTGTTGCAGTGATCCCATATCACATCACTGTCATGACAGGCACAGAGTACGACTCCAGCACTGACAGCTGAGTGTATACATCATCATCATGGGCCAGAAAGTGCAGACAGAGAGGCTGTGGCTGGATCTCCCAGAAGGAAAAGATGAGTTTGCAGATGGCTCTTTAGAGAAATTCTCTGTCTGGGGCCTAGACGTTGGGGAGATCACAAAAGTGGAGGTACTTTGTGAATGCAGTGTGAGCATGGGGGACATATGAAACACATGGCCAAGGAGACTACGTGTTCCTGTTATACTTGGTGATGGAAAGGCACTTGGGTCTGAAATGAATGTAAATAGGGATGTGCTAATGAGATTTCACAAACCTGATATAAATACTCTTTATATCTGGCAAAACTGAAATCCTTGGGAGGCAGAAGATAATTCTGAAATATAAGGAAGTTGTAACATGTTGCAGTTTTGTCCCATCTCTGGCACTGTTTTTTCTTAGCCAAGCCCTGTTATTGACAGATGCAGTGAAGGTTCCCAGGATGCAGTCTTCTTTTACTCGAGTGGGCAGCCGAGCTCCACCACAATCGCTCTCTCACTCCTCCCCTCCTCAAAGAGGAAGGGGGAGAAAAGACAACACAAAGAGCTCGAGGTTTGAGATGAAAATGATTTAATTAAAGGGAAGGGGAATGGGGAGAAAAAGAAACAAAAGAAACAACAAGGCTGCGCGGAAGCACAGAGAGAAAGGAAAAAAAAGTGTGGGCTGCTGCAGGGAAAGGTGACTCCATCCCAGACAGACCCAACACAGTCAGTCTTTCTCCTGGTTGATTTTTATAGTACTTTCAGTTGAGTTTCATAAATTGCCTGCAGTGAAGAACACATCTTGTATCATTTTCTAGCTAAACATGAACATTGTTTTCACAGCTTGGAGGATCCAGGCTTAGAGAAGAAAATTAATCATTGTTCATAAGTAACTGTCCTGGTTTCAGCTAGGATAGAATTAATTTTCTTCCTAGTAGCTGGTAGGGTGCTATGTTTTGGATTTAGGATGAGAAGAATGTTGATAACACACTGATGTTTTAATTGTTGCAGTTAACGTGCACAAATGGATTTCAATACAGGAGCCATTTTTTCTGCTATGGCTTAGGGAGACAGAATTTACACACTCTCCATCACCAAGCCTAAACTTCACATGAATCTTCCAGACAGTTTGTGCATATCATTCTTGTTTCATATGGCAGTTCCATCTCTTGAATGCCTGCTTCATCCCCCAAGTGCTGAAAACAAGAGCATCTGAAGACTTAGTGATCCTATTTTATTTTTTCTCATTTTTATTTTATTTTATTTTTACACCATGCCATGGATTGCAATAAACCTATATATTGGTGTGCATACTTGTGTATTCAGACAGTGACAAGTGAAAGAAATATATAGAGAAATCCTAATTTAAAAATCTTTGCAGTTGTATGCCCTGTTGTAACAGATGATAGACTGAAGCACTCCCATTCATTTTCATTCAAGCAGTGGATTCTGACACTAGAAAAATCTCCATACTAAATTTGAGTTTATTATCAAGCCATTGATATTTTCTTAATGCACTCCAAGGGGTTATTATGAATATTAGAGGCATTTTCTATCTAGCCATCTCTAGGTCAAACTTGGAAAGTGAAGCCAGTGCATAAATCCTTCTCTTCCAGACTAAGTGCATGTGGAAACAACCTGGCAGAAAGCAGGAGAAAAAAGCCCATATAACCCGTCAGTGTCAGAGAGGGAGGTGGCTGGGGAAGGAAATAGGCAGGGATGCTACAAAAGGGACAGTGAGTAGGGTGAGGAAAGGATAGAGTAGGAGAATCTTGTGGTTTAACCTGGATGGCAGCTAAACACCACACAGCCGTTCGCTCACCCTCCCCCCTCCCTCTCTGGGATGGGGGAGAGAAACGGGAAAGTGAAGCCTGTGAGTTGAGATAAAGACAGTTTATTAAGACAGGATAATAATAATAATAATAATAATAATAATAATAAAGTGTACGAAACAAGTGATGCACAATGCAATTGCTCATCACCCGCTGACCGATACCCAGCCTATGCCCAAGCACCGCTAACCTCAGTGATCCCACCAGTCTGTTGCCTCATCTCTTGCTCATTTTTCCCTTCTAGTTGTAACCCCCAGGATCATGGCCGGAGGAGCCATCTGCACCTGGTTTTGTGTGGGAAAGGAATTTGCAGGTGGCTTTGCGCTGTTTCCCACGTCCTTGTATTAGAGATAATGAGGAAACAAGCTAGAGACAAGTGCATGGAGAAGCTAGACCAATTATAAGTTGTTATCGGCGCGTGCTGTAGTTAGTTGCCTATATATAGTCTGTGAGAACATGCAATAAAGGAGGACGATTATACTCACATCGAGGTTGCATCGTTACTCGGGACCATCTCCCTTTCCGACATCTGGTAGCAGAGGATGGTTACTCGCCAGATAGTCCAGCTCGACTGAGTTCTCCGATACTGCGGTAAGCAGCTAGAGGAGGGGATTGGGAAAATAAACGGCTGAGAGGAGTGCTGCTTGGCAGACAGGGGTCAGGGTCGTTCCCTACCTCTTAGGTAGGGAACAGATGAAAAAAAGAAATAAAGAAAAGAGAGAAAAAAAGAAAAAAAAAAGAAAATAGGCTAAGAAAGAAAAAAGAAAGAAAAATGAAAAAAAAAAGAAAAAAGAAAAAGAAAAAAATGAGACAAATAGAAAAGAAAAAGAGAAAAGAGAAGGAAAAAAGGGGAAAAAAGGAAAGAGAAAAAAAAGAGAAAAAAATAGAAAATAGGCTAAGAAAGAAAAGGAAAGAAAAAGGAAAAAAAAAGCAAAAGAAAAGCAAAAAGAAAAAAAGAGAAAGAAAAAAGGAAAGGAAAAAAAAAGAAAAAAGATAAAAAAGAAAAATAGAAATAAAGGAAAAAGAAAATAAAAAAGAAAAAAAGAAAAAAGGGAAAGAAAAAAGAGAAAAAAGAAAAAATGAAAGAAAAAAAAAGGAAAAAAAATAGAAAAAAAGGGGGAAAAAGGAAAAAAAGAGAAAAAGGGGAA
>NW_023310688.1:249946-250530 GCF_011077185.1 Oxyura jamaicensis | reverse complement strand
CGGCCAAGGCTTCAAACCTCCTACCCCAGATCTGTGATAACTCCTTAAGGTTTTTACTAAAAAAAAAAAAAGAGAGAGAGAGAGAAAAGGGAAAGAAATAAAAAAGAAAGAAAGGAAAAAAAGGAAAAAAAGGAAAGAAAAAAAGAGAAAGAAATAGAAAAGAAAATTAAAAAAAATGAGAAAACGGGAAAAAAGAGAAAAAAAAGGAAAGGAAAAAGGGAAAAAAGGAAAAAGGAAAAAAGAAAAAGAAAAAAATAGGGAAAGAAAAAATGATTAAAAAAGGGGGAAAGAAAAGGAAAAAAATGAAAAAGAGAAACAGAAAAGAAAAATAAATGAAAAAAGAAAGAAAAAGGGAAAAAATAAAAAGAAAAAAGACAAGAAAAAATTGGAAAAAAAAGAAAAAAAGTAAAGAAAATAAAAAAGGAAAAAAAGAATAAAGGGAAAGAAAAAAGGAAAAAAGAAGAAAAAAGGAAAGAAAGAAAAAAAAGAAAAAAGAAAGAAAAAGAAAAAAGAAAAAAAGACAAAAAATAAGGGAAAGAGAAAAAAGAGGAAAAGAAAAGGAAAGAAAAAAGAGAAAGAAAAAA
>NW_023310688.1:236385-249846 GCF_011077185.1 Oxyura jamaicensis | reverse complement strand
GGAACACCACAGAACAGGTTGGGAAAGGCACTTTACATAATGAATCACCTAGCATTACCCTTTCCTCACAAAGAGGTACCACCCATAGTAAAACATTACAAAAGTATGAATTCCGCACTGTCGCGGGTGCCACAATCAGAGCAGGCCTTAGTGATGGTAAACAATTTAAATGCAGGTCTTTGGGAGGGACCCCCCCAGCCTCTAATAACTTGGGGTCGAGGGTATGCTTGTGTCTCCACAGGTCATGGACCGAGATGGGTACCAGCAAGGGGGTAAGGCCATGGTTGGCCTCCTCCTCACAATCACCGCTGTCAGCGGTTATTGCCAGCCCTGGGTTTCCATCCAACCATGCCACAACATCGGGGTCACCCTCACCAACATGACAGGACAAGAAGCGATGTGCCTGTCCCTGGCTAGTGCTAATGACCTGTTTACAACATGTCTGATGGGGATCCTGGCAGATAATAAAGATTGGACTGTCTACTTCCTATGAGTGCCCCTAGAGCCACAGGAATTAGGTATCCTGGGAAGTATAACAGCCACATCATGTGTAAGGTTCAATTACATGGGCAAAAACCAAACCATGAAACAAATTGTCAATGTCACACTCACTCCTTATTGCAATGCATCTCTTTGGTGTAATTATACAAAACTATAATAGCATCATTCCCTGTGCCAGGAGCAGCTCTGCTCGGCTGCGGGATCGACTGTGGAACGGACGCCCCTAGGTGCACCCCGAGCATTTTCCTCGGAGGGGTCTCCACTCTCAGCCGCTCACCACGGGAGTAGACAAGGACCTCCTGAAGCCGCGGACAAATTATTTTAAGTGATATTTTCTTGTGGTATGAATGAAAAGTGCAAGAGGCCTCTTTGTGTGAGTGTGTGATTGTGCTGCGTGAGTGAGAAGTAGCATCACTGTGAGGCACCATCCCTAGTGCTTAGTGGCTTGTTGATTGGTGTAGATTCTAGTAGGCACGCTACTTTACAGTCATAATTTGTATGTGATTTTCACCCTGTTGCTTATTGTAATGTTTGCAGGGCTTGATAGAAAAATATATAGAAAGCATTTGGTTGGTTGTAAATGAAAAGGGGGAGTTGTGGGAAAGGAATTCGCAGGTGGCTTTGCGCTGTTTCCCACGTCCTTGAATTAGAGATAATGAGGAAACAAGCTAGAGACAAGTGCATGGAGAAGCTAGACCAATGATAAGTTGTTATTGGCGCATGCTGTAGTTAGTTGCCTATATATACTCTGTTAGAACTTGCAATAAAGGAGGACGATTATACTCGCATCGAGGTTGCATCGTTACTCGGGACCATTTCCTTTTCCGACAGTTTTGTGCCTTCCTTCCTTCAGTGCCCTGTGTCTGGAAGGTCTCTTCTTGTTCATTCACATCCCAGTGATGATATCCACGTGTCAGTCTGCCTTGGTTGCCATGGAACCAGTCCATATTTTCCTTGTAGAGAATTGCAGTGTTCAGGGCCATTGAAGAAAATTGCTAGTTATCTACTCGGGAAAAATGAGGAACAGTTTGTTCTCAAATTTGGCATTTGGCTGCTTCTGGAAGAAGGCAGGAGGTTGTGAATATGAATTACCATGTGAAAACAGCATAGCACGGGAATTAAGGTTCCAGGAGCCCTCTGTATAACCCAGGCAGTAGACTGTGGGATTTAGTAGGATTGTAAGATTTGCAGTATGATGCCACTTTTAGTTTGGCATTATCCTCCTGTGGCAAATATCCTACAGTGAAAGCAGAAACAGTAGAGCATGAAGTTGAAAGGGGCCCATTGTACCTGTCTTGTAAACCTACAGATATAATATTTGCTACTGGTGCACTTTAATAGACGTGCTGACATGAAAATAAGTAATGTAAGTTATTGGTTACAGGCACTTTACACTGTGTTCTTAAAACCAGCTTTAGTATTTTTTCTCTTATCGAACAAAGGTATGTGAGAAAACAATAATTTTCTTCAGACAGGACCTTCTGTGAAGCTATTTTATTCGCAATTGCAATGGCAGGCGTCATGCAAGCAGGAGCGCACAGTAAAAGTTTATCATAACCTTATTTTCCCTATTACCTGACACCCTGTTTCCTCATTGGCTGAGTGCTACAGGTTCACAACCTACTTGATGCACTTCTATACCATATATGTACCATATATGTACAATTTGATTTGATCAACCGTTAATTTCTTTTTCCCTTTTTTTCCCTTCTTCTTTTGTGACTAGCTTTTACAGTTTGAGGAAATAGGAGAAAACAGAGAAACAGCCCGATACATGCAGTCAACTTATGCCAACATGGATTTGTGAGGGAAGACGTGCTTGAACAATACATGTGGGTGTTTGCCTAGCTGCATCTTTCATCTTGTCTATGAAGCTTTGGATAGTCACTTTTAAGTGTTGCTACATCAGTGGAAGGGGTTGGAAAGATGGAAATAGCTGTCTCCAGAGACTAGCCAACAGTGGTCAGAGGGGCTGAAGTAAAGTAGTAAGAGGATGGACATGTTTTCATGTAGGTCAGTGCAGTCTGCCTATTTCATGATCCCTCTGCTTACATTTGGGGATAGCAGTGTCCTGCTTTGCCTCATGAGTGGCAGCAGGTGACCTGAACCTCCTTGCCCATATCAGCTACCTTGTAGACTGATGTCTTGCCTGCTGAGCAGGAATAGCACAAACTATTTCACAGCTCGCTCTGTTCCACTGTGGAATTGGTTTACATGAAAGTGTATGTAGTCAATGTCATTAATCCCTCATCACTGGTTAAAGCTACCAATCAGGGCCTCTCCTCTGAAGAAATTCCCTTTAACCAGCAGGTGCTTTCCCTGTGACTCTCACAGATGGGGCATGACAGTGCTACCCCTGAGAGCTACTGGCTGGTGGAAGAGCTCACCATTGTTGTACCCACCAAAGGTGTCATGTACAACTTTGTCTGTAAGTGCTGGCTGGCCCGAGACAAAGGTGATGGTCTCACCTCCCGAATCCTCAACATCTTGGATGCGGACTGTGTTAACATTGGTCTCAAGGTAAGCTCTAGGTTCATCTTGTGTCTGCAGCAGTTGCATGGCCCTGTGCTGATGTAGGTCATGTGTAAGCAGTTCTCATGCTTTGGTTTCTGCTTGTGGTTTGAGTCTTTTATTTACAGAGGAAGATATTTTAATCTTTGCATAGTGTGGCTACACATCAGCTCTTCTAATCTGGGATTGGGAAACCTTAATTCAGTTAGAAAATAATAAGAAGAAGAAGCTGTTGAAACATGGAGACATTTGTAAATTTGATCTTTAAAATGAATAGCAGATTAAAGTTGAACAAACAGTGGAAAAAATATATAGTCTTTCAATCTAGATATAAGAAATCTGATATACTGTGTGCTATGCTATATTTCAACAAAGTACAAATTGGAAAGCTGAGCTATGCTGAATTTGGAGGTGAGATTTGTAATAGAAATACCAGTCTAGATGAATGGGACAATAATACTGTTTAATACCTGTATGGAAATTTTAAATCTCTATAGTTGTGTTTCTGTTTGCAGTGAGGTTATACTTTCAAAGGACATTAATTTTTCTTTACGCTGCTCTTGATCCCCAAGCTAAATATATTCTCATGAAATATTTTGTTCCGCCCACACACAAAAGCTTGCTAACATTTTTAACATCTCTGGGGGATTCAACAACTCAGCACAGGTTTCAGTGGTAAAATTTCCTGAAGAGTAGAAATAAACTCCTTCAGACTGAATACCAAGGTTAAAAGCTAATGGCTTAAAAACTTCCCATTGGTTGTTTAACCTCCTGGATAAGGTTTGAAAACCCAATCAATGATTTGATGGCTTGCCTCTAGATTGAGATAGATGTTAATGAGGACTTATATTCAGTCTTCCTTTAAAAGCCCACTCCTGAATATTTATTTTCATAAGCATGCCACAAATAGATATATCTAACATTTTTTTCTGTGATGTTGGGCCAAAAACTCATTGAAAGGTTTGAAGGAAATCAGGGGAGATGTTTAAATCATGAAATCAAAAGTGCACATTTGACTTTGTGATCAGTCTCCTAGTTGAGGGAATTTGGGACTGTTCCCTCATAAAAAGGTGTAGTGTAGTTAGAAACGGAGTTGCTTGGGCATAGGTTGGGCATCGGTCAGCGGGTGGTGAGCAATTGCATTGTGCATCACTTGTTTTGTACATATTATTATTATTATTTTTCTGTCCTAATAAACTGTCTCTATCTCAACCCACAGGCTTCAGTTTTTCTCGTTTCTCTCCTCCATCCCAGAGAGGGAGGGGGGAGGGTGAGCGAATGGCTGTGTGGTGTTCAGCTGCCGGCCAGGTTAAACCACAACAGTCCTTTTGGCACCCAATGTAGGGCTCGAAGGGTTGAGATAACGACAGATCTGACTAGAGTGTATTAAAACAAAATTCTGATAAACATTTCATCAGTTTAATATTTACTAATCACAATGCCGATTTTTGTGATCTCAAGTCTGCTGTGCCTGTTTTCTGAAATGAGTTATATAGCACATTACTTACTGTATGTGTTCCCTGTCGTGTTGCTTATCACTCACTGCTGGGAGTTGGTACAAGGTTATTATTTTGCTGTACTGTGTAACACTGGCTTACGATATGATAAAATTACCGGCCATGAGACTAACCTGGTATTTGTATTCAGCATTGTCATCAACTCCATACTTTGGGAACCCTACCTCACAAACTATTAATAATTACACTTTTCATGCTTTTTCTTCAGGGAGACAATCTATGGAGGGGTCAGGGGAAAATGTTTTTTCCCATTTGTTCACTCGCCCTTTCTTCTCCTCCAGGCGAGTTATGGTAGCTTTCCAAAACTTCGAATATCCTTGGGATGTTTAGACCAGCATGTTCTCATTGTTATGTCTCCTAAATGCACTTCAGGTTTTGTCTAAGGTTAAACAAATACTTAAGAGTGTCATCCAGAGATCTGTCCTGAGGCAGGATAGTTATGACTGGCAGGGAGAGTGGGAGGATATGGGCAGGCATCTAGAGCAATGGGCACCTCCAGTGCTTTGGAAATTTACCCCTGAACAATTGAAAAATCCTAAAAAACTGGTGGAGTGCTTGAAAAAGGTGTGCCATCACCCTGGCAGTACCAGACATACAGAAATCACTGCAACATGCTGGGGCTTGGCCTATGCTTACCGAGCTGCACTCAGTGCCAGTATAACCCCAGTGACAGACCCGGCGGCCACTTCAACCTCTGAGACAGACCCAGCAGCCACTCCAAGCCCTAAAACAGGCCCCAAGGCTGAGCCAGGGAAACAAACTGTGTCAGTGGTGGTTGCACCTGTAACCAAAGTGAAAAAATGGTAGAGAGTCAGGTCATTTAGAACGCAGAGAGTCTTCTGCTAGGTCTAGGTGTAGAGAAGACGAGGCCGGGCCATCAGAGCAGCAGGAGGATGAAGATGAAGATGTCACAATAACAGCAGTATCTAGCCAAAACCTATATGAGCGTGAGCTACAAGATTGTTGGAATGGGAGTGACCCAGAGTAACGATGCAACCTCGATGCGAGTATAATCGTCCTCCTTGATTGCATGTTCTAACAGAGTATATATAGACAACTAAATACAGCACACGCCGGCAACAACTTACGATTGGTCTAGCTTCTCTGTGCACGCGGCTCTAGCACTAATATGATTGGTACGACAGTGTTGTTCACGCGGAGTGATGTCGTCTCTCCTCCTACACATAGTTCCGCATATTCTAGTTGTAACATCACTCACGGTCATCAACCCCGGGCCTACATCTTTTTCATGGTCCTTCAAAACCTGGGTTGCTCATTGTAATTAAGTCATGCCCCTTCTCACTTAACCATGACTCCACAATTTCCCCTTCTTGTTTTTGAGCAACCCAACGCTTTCTATAGATTATTTTATCAAGCACTGCAGACATGGCAATAAGCAAGGTACAATAAGCAACAAGGTGAAAATCACATGCAGAATTACGATTGTAAAGTAGTGTGCCTACTAGAATCTACATCAGTCAACAAGCCACTAAGCACTAGGGATGGTGCTTCGCAGCGATGCTGCTTCTCACTCACACAGCACAATCACACACTCACGCAAAGAGGCGTCTTGCACTTTTCATTCATACCACAAGAAAATATCACTTAAAATAATTTGTCCGCGGCTTCAGGAGGTCCTTGTCTACTCCCGTGGTGAGCGGCTGAGAGTGGAGACCCCTCCGAGGAAAATGCTCGGGGTGCACCTAGGGGCGTCCGTTCCACAGTCGATCCCGCAGCCGAGCAGAGCTGCTCCTGGCACAAGGAATGATGCTATTATAGTTTTGTATAATTACACCAAAGAGATGCATTGCAATAAGGAGCGAGTGTGGCATTGACCCCACACTCCCCACCAGACATGTTGTAAACGGGTCGTTAGCACTAGCCAGGGACAGGCACATCGCTTCTTGTCCTGTCATGTTGACGAGGGTGACCCCGATGTTGAGGCATGGTTGGATGGAGACCCAGGGCTGGCAATAACCGATGGCAGCGGCGATTGTGAGGAGGAGGCCAACCATGGCCTTACCCCCTTGTTGGTATCCATCTTGGTCCGTGACCTGTGGAGACACAAGCATACCCTCGACCCCAAGTTATTAGAGGCTGGGGTCCCTCCCAAAGACCTGTATTTAAATTGTTTACCATCACTAAGGCCTGCTCTGATTGTGGCACCCGCGACAGTGCGGAATTCATACTTTTGTAATGTTTTACTATGGGTGGTACCTCTTTGTGAGGAAAGGGTAATGCTAGGTGATTCATTAAGTAAAGTGCCTTTCCCAACCTGTTCTGTGGTGTTTCCTGGGTGTCTCCCCCTTTTTGTTTATTTAGCAGTGTTTTCAAGGTGCAATGTGTGCGCTCAACAATGCCTTGACCCGTGGGGGAATGAGGAATTCCTGTGTTGTGTTAGATACCCCAAGTTTGAAAGAAAGGTTGGAAGGTTTGAAGGGAGGGACTACCATATGCGGGGCTGTTGTTGGGTTTTATTTCCTTTGGGATGCCCAGCGCTGCGAAAGCCACACAGAAGTGAGCCTGGACATGGCAACTAGTTTCACCCATCGCAACTGTCACCCAAATAGCATGAGAGAAAGTATCTACCGATATGTGAACATATTCCAAGGGACCAAATTCTGGAATATGTGTTACGTCGGTCTGCCATAACTGTAAGGACTGTAGACCTATGGTTTACCATTAAAGACAGGGTCAAAACATGTTGTTGACAGTCAGGACATGTTTGGGCGATCAATTTGGCATCAGTGATTGATATAGTGAATTGTTTTGCCAAGACTTTGGCAGATTTTTGGAAAAAGGCATGGGATAACCATGCTTGCTCCAGCACCTTAGGCACCAGGGCAGTCAGGGTCATATTAGCTGGTCAGCGTGTGTGTTACCCTCTGCAAAAATACCGGGTAACATGGTGTGGCTCTGCATGTGAATAATACAATACAGGTGCACTCGCTGCTCTACCAAAAATAACAGCTCTTTAAATTTTTGAAACAGGTTTCCTTTGGGATATGTCTCAAATGTGCCCTCTCAATGTGCTGAGCAACACCCCCCCCCCTCCTTTTTTTTTTCTCGAGTAAAAACCATAAGAAGTTATCACAGATTTGGGGTAGGAGGTTTGAAGAAACCAATCTTCCACCAGTATCGGACAATAAATGGCACAGAAACTATAGTAATGCTGATTCATACTGGAGCAAGCAATTTTGAATAGCATATGCCAACACAAATGTGCCTGTACCAGCAGCCCTTTTAGATTGCAGCAATGACTCACTGAAACAAAGTTTGAAGAGAACTGCAGTCATATGCACACCACTTGACACAGCCAGGTAGAAGATTCCTAGAGATACTAATGAAATTTCAACATGGAATGAAACCCCTACAGCACCATATTCTTTGAAAACTATTTTCAGCTACTGGAATTTATTGAGTTTCTCGTATTCACTGCTGAGGTCTGTGGCTGCCTTTTCAGGGGATCCACCCGCATCCTTGACCAAGCTGCCGGCGGCAGCGCCAGCAGAGGGGCTGGCGGGATGAGGGGGGGCCGGCCCGGGTATGGAGGGTGGCGGGGGGGCAGCAGCAGCGGCGGCGGGCGGCGGCGAGCGGTGGCCCGCGGGGCGGCGGGCCCGGGCGCAGCAGTAGACGCATGGCGGGCGCTCAAACCGGAGAAACGAAGCAGCCGGCGCCGAGGCGGGCGGGCGGGAGCATCAGCGGAGCCGAAGGCGGAGGTCGGCACGCCTCTCCTCCCTCGCCTGTGGGCGGTGCAGGACATCTCCCCCTGGGCGTCCTGGGGTGTTGCTTCCGCAAGCGGCTCAGATCTCTGCTTTGACCTGGCCCCGCCAACTTCCGCTTTTTCCGCGCTCGATGGTATGTCCGGCGGGACTTCCTCATATTGCGCGATAGACACGCCCTAGAGATTTTGCCCTCGATGCTTGCACGGAGCTCAGCGATAGTTTTGCACGTAGCCCCGGTCATTCGTTTTACCGCAGGAAGTCCGAAAATGCGCGCAAGATTCCCAGGTTTTCTTTCAGAGTCCCCAGATTTTGTAGGGGCCAGCCCCGGGGTTAGCATTCGAGCACCGGCACAGGCTACTTCCCTTTCCGCCTTCATGGCTTTTAACATCTCTAATACTGTACGCCACACCTTGCGGACAGTTTTCACCTCCTTTTCATTTTTTGAATCCCCCGTTATAGTCCTTTCCCACATGGTATTCCCAAATTCTCGCCATTCCGTAACAGAGAACAGCAAGGAGGTCTCTCTAAAATGTCCCCATCGTTGTCCTAACTTGATCAATTTGATCAGTTTCTTTCCCGTTGTCTCAATACCTCTCTTAGAGAGTATTCCTACGAGCAACGTTGCTGCAGCTTCCACCTCCATGGCTGCGCTTTTCCCTGGGAGGCGAGGTCCGTGTCTGCACTGAATATGCACACAAGCAGCACTCCTCCCAGCCGTTTAGTTTCCCATTCCCCACCTCTTGCTGCTTATGGCAGTCTCGGAGAACTCAGTCGAGCTGGACTATCTGGCGAGTAACCATCCTCTGCTACCAGAATGTTGGAATGGGAGTGACCCGGAGTAACGATGCAACCTCGATGCGAGTATAATCGTCCTCCTTGATTGCATGTTCTAACAGAGTATATATAGACAACTAAATACAGCACACGCCGGCAACAACTTACGATTGATCTAGCTTCTCTGTGCACGTGGCTCTAGCACTAATATGATTGGTACGACAGTGTTGTTCACGCGGAGTGATGTCGTCTCTCCTCCTACACATAGTTCCGCATATTCTAGTTGTAATATCACTCACGGTCATCAACCCTGGGCCTACATCTTTTTTACGGTCCTTCAAAACCTGGGTTGCTCATTGTAATTAAGTCATGCCCCTTCTCACTTAACCATGATTCCACACGAGATGTGCGAAAAGATTTCAGTTGCTGTATAGGTGAGCAGCTTGTCACCTGGCTGTTCCGGTGCTGGGATACCGGAGCCAATTGTGTGGAATTAGAGGGCAAGGAAGCCAGGCGGCTGGGATCCCTTGCTAGAGATGCAGGCATTGACAAAGCAATTGGAGATGGAGCACGATCTCACAGCCTCTGGAGGCGTCTCCTGTACGCTGTAAGGGAAAGGTATCCCTACAAGGAAGAACTTGTATGTCTTCCAGGCAAGTGGACCACTATGGAGAAGGGAATCCAGTACCTGAGGGAATTAGCAGTGCGGGCGGTGATTTATGAGGACCCAGACAATGGACAAACACCCACAGATCCAGATGATGTCCAGTGTACACGACGCATGCGGCAGAAGTTTGTACGGAGTGCACCATCATCATATGCCAGCTCATTGGCAATAATGGCCTGGAAAGCGAATGAGGAACCCACAGTGGATGAAGTGGCTAAATAACTCCGGCAGTATAAAGAAAGTCTCTCCTCTTCCCTACAGGCCTGCGTCTTGGCTGTGGAGAAACTTTCTGAAAGCATCCATCAACTAAAAGATAACTTATCTTCCTCCCCACCTGTACAAACCCATGTCTCAGCTATTAGGGGTAAGCGCCCTTCTGTGCAAGGAAGACGATATGGTGGGTACACACCCCGTGCCACCCTGTGGTTTTACCTACCTGACCATGGAGAGGACATGAGAAAATGGGATGGAAAATCTACCGCGACCCTAAAGGCACGGGTATGTGAGTTGCAAAAGAAAACAATCGGGAAAAAGGGGTTCTCTGAAAAGTTTGCTGCTCCAACTTCCAGCAGGCGGTCCTATAAACACGGGAACGAAGATTCTGACGAGGACTAGAGGGGCCCTGCCTCCAGCCAGGGGGAGGAAAGGGACAATCGAGTTTATTGGACTGTGTGGATTCGATGGCCTGGCACGTCAGACGCACAGAAGTATAAGGCTTTAGTAGACACCAGTGCACAATGTACTCTAATGCCATCAAGCTATAAAGGGCTAGAACCCATCAGTATTTATGGAGTGACGGGGGGATCCCAGCAGTTAACTGTATTGGAGGCTGAAGTGAGTCTAACTGGGAATGAGTGGCAAAAGCACCGCATTGTGACTGGCCCGGATGCTCCGTGCATCCTTGGCATAGATTATTTTAGAAGAGGATATTTCAAGGACCCAAAAGTGTTCTGCTGGCCTTTTGGCATAGCTGCCTTAGAGACAGAGGGCATTAAACTGTTGTCTACCTTTCGCGGTCTCTCAGAGGACCCTTTTGTTGTGGGGTTGCTCAGGGTCGAAGAACAAGTGCCAATCGCTACCACAACTGTGCACCGGCGGCAATATCACACCAACCGAGACTCCCTGATTCCCATCCATGAGCTAATTCGTCAACTGGAGAGCCAAGGAGTGAGTAGCAAGACTCATTCACCTTTTAATAGTCCCATATGGCCAGTGTGAAAGTCTAATGGTGAGTGGAGACTAACGGAGGACTATCGTGGCCTGAACGAGGTCACACCACCACTGAGTGCTGCAGTGCCGGACATGCTAGAACTCCAGTACGAACTGGAATCAAAGGCAGCCAAGTGGTATGCCACAATTGATATCGCTAATGCGTTTTTCTCCATCCCTCTAGCAGCAGAGTGCAGGCCACCGCTTGCTTTTACTTGGAGGGGAGTCTTGGAATCGGCTGCCCCAGGGGTGGAAACATAGCCCTACAATTTGCCATGGACTGATCCAGTCTGTGCTGGAGCAGGGGGAAGCTCCTGAACACCTGCAGTACATCGATGACATCATTGTGTGGGGTGACACAGCAGAGGAAGTTTTTGAGAAAGGGAAGAAAATAATCCAAATCCTTCTGAAGGCCGGTTTTGCCATAAAACAAAATAAAGTTAAAGGACCTGCACGAGAGATCCAGTTCTTAGGAATAAAATGGCAGATGGACGTCATCAAATCCCAATGGATGTGATCAACAAAATAACAGCTATGTCTCCACCAACTAGCAAAAAAAACCCACAAACTTTCCTAGGTGTTGTGGGGTTTTGGAGAATGCACATTCCAAATTACAGTCTGATTGTAAACCCGCTCTACCAAGTAACCCTTAAGAAGAATGATTTTGAATGGGGCCCTGAGAAACGACAAGCCTTTGAACAAATTAAGCAGGAAATAGTTCATGCAGTAGCCCTTGGGCCAGTCCGAACAGGACCAGATGTAAAGAATGTGCTCTACACCACAGCCGGGGAGAACGGCCCCACCTGGAGCCTCTGGCAGAAAGAACCTGGGGAAACTCGAGGTCGACTCCTAGGGTTTTGGAGTCGGGGATACAGAGGATCTGAGGCCCACTACACTCCTGGCACCCTGACTGCCAGTACTGGGCTGGATGTTCAAAGGAAGGGTCCCCTCTACACATCATGCAACTGATGCTACATGGAGCAAGTGGGTTGTACTGATTACTCAGCGGGCTCGAGTAGGAAACCCCAGTCGCCCGGGAATCTTGGAAGTGATTATGGACTGGCCAGAAGGCAAATACTTTGGGATGTCACCAGAGGAGGAGGTGGTCCGTGCTGAAGAAGCTCCACTGTACAACAAGCTACCAGAAAATGAGAAGAGATATGCCCTGTTCACTGATGGGTCCTGTTGCATCCTGGGAAAGCATCGGAGATGGAAAGCTGCTGTATGGAGTCCTACACGACAAGTTGCAGAAGCTGCTGAGGGAGAAGGCGAATCGAGTCAATTTGCAGAAGTAAAAGCCATCCAGCTGGCTTTAGATATTGCTGAATGAGAAAAGTGGCCAGTTCTCTACCTGTACACTGATTTGTGGATGGTAGCAAATGCCCTGTGGGGGTGGTTACAGCAATGGAAACAGAACAACTGGCAGCACAGGGGCAAACCCATCTGGGCTGCTGCGTTGTGGCAAGTTATTGCTGCCTGGCTAGAGAACCTGGTTGTAAAGGTACGCCATGTAGATGCTCATGTGCCCAAGAATCGGGCTACTGAAGAACATCAAAACAACCAGCAGGTGGATCAGGCTGCTAAGATTGAAGTGGCTCAGGTGGACTTGGACTGGCAACATGAGGGTGAATTATTTATAGCCCGATGGGCCCATGACACCTCGGGCCATCAAGGTAGGGATGCAACATTCAGATGGGCTCGTGATCGAGGGGTGGACCTGACCATGGACACTATAGCACAGGTGATTCATGATTATGAAACGTGCTGCAATCAAGGAAGCCAAACGGTCAAAGCCTCTTTGGTATGGAGGACGATGGCTGAAATATAAATATAGAGATGCCTGGCAGATTGATTGCATCACACTCCCTCAAACCTGCAACGGCAAGCGCTACGTACTTACAATGGTGGAAGCGACCACCGGATGGCTGGAAACATATCCTGTGCCCCAGGCCACCGCCCGGAACACTATCCTGGGCCTTGAAAAGCAAGTCCTTTGGCGACATGGCACCCCAGAAAGAATTGAGTCAGACAATGGGACTCATTTCCGAAACAACCTTATAGACACTTGGGCCAAAGAACATGGTATTGAGTGGGTGTATCACATCCCCTATCACGCACCAGCCTCCGGTAAAGTTGAGCGATACAACAGACTGTTAAAGACTACACTGAAAACAATGGGTGCTGGGACTTGGAAAACTGGGATACACATTTGGCAAAGGCCACCTGGTTAATCAATACTAGGGGATCTGCTAACTGAGCTGGACCCGCCCAGTCAAACCTGTTACGTACTGTAGAAGGGGATAAAGTTCCTGTAGTGCATGTAAGAAACATGCTGGGAAAGACAGTCTGGGCTACTCCTGCCTCAGGAAAAGGCAAACCCATTCGTGGAATTGCTTTTGCTCAAGGACCTGGATGCGCTTGGTGGGTAATGCAAAAGAATGGGGAGGTCCGGTGTGTACCTCAAGGGGATTTAATACTGGGTGAAAGAAGCCCATGAGTTGGATTGTATTATCACAGAATCACAGAATCACAGAATTTCTAGGTTGGAAGAGACCTC